>NC_056745.1:878759777-878989494 GCF_019279795.1 Protopterus annectens
AAATTTTCTTTTTCGAGTTTCAAAACCGAAGTCTTCAACTAAAGCTAAGTACCCCGTTGGGGAAACTTTTACTTGCTCTAAACCAATGTCAGTAAAAGTCAGTAATTGTATTTCTTGTGGAGAGCAAATGCCTCATAAAGATTTTCATTTGTACTGTATTCCTTGCCTAGGCCCTGACCACGACGTACCTCGCTGTCAGCTTTGTGCCTTATTTAAACCACAAACTATTCATCATCTGTATATTTTCGCTTCTAAATATTTTGGTACTCAGTTCAATTATCCAGATATGGCTTCAGTAAGCCACCCGTCTGCCGACTTTCTGAAAAAACGCAAAGATAAAGACAGAGACAGGCCGCCTAGGTCCAAAGCTGCCGACGACGCTTCTCCTAAGCTGGTCGCCAGTTCGCCAGGATGCAGGCGCTTTCGCAGCCCCTGATACCCGCTACTTCAGATTCGCAGGCCTCTACTGAGACCCATTCGGGGTTCGGTATACCGTGAGATGCTTCAACTGTGGAACCTGTGGATGTTTCTATCTTGGATGAGTCCGGAGCCGCTGTGCAGGCACCGGCTTCTGAGGGTGTTTTCAGGCCTACTGACTAGCATATTAAACCGACGCATCTTCTTCTTCAAGGTCTAAAACTAAAACCATGCCTAGGAAACCGACGCCCAGACCGCATGCTCAGGCCTCTGTGCCTAAAAAACAAATGATAAGAATGGCTGAAGACCTTATTACTTTAATCAGAGGAAGTCACCCTTCCCCCTCTGAGACCTAGAACTGAATTTGCTTATGATACTTCTGACCAGGATTCTGAAATTTCTGTCTCCTCTGATGACCAGGATTTACCTTTATCTACCTATAAGGATTCTGATGCTGAGAACTCTATTCCCTCTGCTTCTTCCCCAGAGGATTTTTCTTTTGTTGAAACCTTGCATACTCTTAAGGAGCATTTTCACTGGTAAAGCCAGGATTACTCTGATTCTAAAAAGAGGCTTAGAGGTTTCTTACTCCTGCCCCAACACAGGCCTTTAGCTATCTCTCCTGTGCTGGTAATTGTTGATGCCTTTTTGGAGTCTAGCTTGGTCACTGACTCTCTACCTCCTGCTCCCAGAAAACCTGATAGATATTACAGGGTTCCTGATTGTCACAAGTTCCTTTTTAAAAATCCTACTGCGTCTCCTGAGACCATTGCACAGGGACCCAAGGGCATTAAGGCTACTTCTGCCAAAAATCCTACCCCCTCTGATAGAGATTCCAGGGCCCTGGATATATTGGGTAAGAAGGTATACCACCTCTGCAACCTTGGCCAGCAGGGCCTTAAATTGCCAGTTTCATATGTTAAAGTATCAGCAGTATATTATTAGATTGCTTAAACAGAAAATAATGTTGATTCCTGATTGTGCTGAAAATAAGGATTTAGAGGATTTAATGCATTCTGCTGAATAGGTTGGAAAACATACTTTGCAATGTGGTTTTGATTCACTAGAGGCATCTTGCAGGGCTGCTGTCACCAGGTCTGTATTTAGAAGGCATGCTTGGCTTAAGGAGCAATCTTTGCCAGATCATGTTAAAACTAACTTGCTGGATGCTCCCTTAAATCAGGACCACCTATTTGACAACAAAGCAGAAGTAGTTCTTAAAAAGATGGAGAAAAAAGCTAAATCTATGCAAACTGTTAAAGATTTCTTACAAGTGCAGCCTCCAAGATTTAGTAGGCATTGGCCCTCAAAATATTGGTCCTTTCCTGCCTCTTTTAAGCCTTCTCAGTTCAAACCCAGAGCCAGCAGAACACCCAGGCTTCAGTCCCAAAGTACGCACAGGACTAAGCAGTGGGGGGCTCCCACTTACAAATCAGGCAGTAGTAAGACTTCCCCCTATGGTAAGCTGTCTCAATGACTCAACTTTAAAACTTCCAAGCACTTCTCAACTGACTGCTCTTTTAGGGAGAAAGATTGCTCTGCAAGCAAAAAACTGGGAATTCATTACCCAGGACAAATGGGTTTTAAACAGTTTCCCAAGGATGCAGATTTCACTTCCACATGTTACCAACCCCAAACGGTTGGCCAGATCTACCCCCAAATCAGTGGGCAGAGGCTCAAAAGCAAGTACTCTTTCTCTTAAGATTAAAGGCTATTCAGACTGTTCCAGAAGAGGAAAAGGGACAAGGTTTCTACTCAAGACCTTTCCTGGTACCCAGAAAAGACAGCTCATGGCGACCTATCCTGGACCTGTCTATCCTAAACACCTTTTTGGTGATTCCAAAATTCAAGATGCTAACTCTTCACTTGTTGCTTCCCATGATAGGCAAATATGCATGGTTGGCAACATCCAGTCAGGGAATCTTGCAGAAAATACCTACGCTTCAAACAGGCTGTATGCACTGTCAGTTCTCTGCACTGCTCTTTGGCTTATCTACTGTGCCCAGGATATTCACAAAGTGCCCAGCTCCAGTCATTGCATTTTGCAGGCAAAGACATATTCAAATATATACCCATACCTGGACGATTGTCTAATTCAGGCAGAAAGCCAGGATATACTTCTGAATCACATGTTAGTACCCTGTCAGCAAATTATATTCCTGGGAGCAAGTTTGAACACAACTTCCCAGATGGCTTTCCTCACGCCAGAGAAACAAATTCATTTGACAACTTAATTTAAACTAGTGGCCACAAAAACCCTGCTATCTGCACAGCAAATACTGCAAGCCTTGGGGTTCATGGCCTCGTGCATTCTACTACTTCCATATGCAAGACTGCATATGAAGAAACTACAATGTTATCTAAAAAGCCTATGGTGTCAACATTCTCAGGATCTAGAAGCAATGATTCCTATCATACCTTGCCCACGGTTAGAATTCCTTTGGTGGGCAGAGGCCTGCCACCAAAACAAGAGACTACCATTCACTCTACCCTCTGCCGCCCAAACCCTAACAACAGACGCATCAGACTATGCATGGGGGCTCACCTGGCAGGGATGTGCATTCAGGGCAAATGGAACCCAAGTCAAATGCACCTGCATATCAATCAAAAAGAAATGTTAGCTGTACAGAATGCTCTGACAGCCTTCAAGGACCACATTCTTCCAGGACAATTAATAGTAAGGACGGACAACATCACTGTTATGTGGTACATAAACAAGCAGGGGGGTACCCATTCCTACCCCTCTGCAGACTAGCCATGGCTCTGTGGAACACAGCCTTGAGCTATCAAGTGCATCTACAGGCTCAATTCCTGCCAGGAAAACTAAATACACTGGCAGACGAAGTAAGCAGAAATTTCATGGACCCACATGAGTAGAAACTGGAATCAAGGATTTTCAACATGTTGACAAGCAAATGGGGGGACCCCAGATATAGATCTGTTTGCCTCCTCCCAGAACCATCAGTTGGACAAATTTTGCACAAAGATTCCCCACAGACTAGCTTGGAAGATGGATGGCTCTATCCTTCAACTGGAAAAACCTATCAGTTTATGCCTTTCCTCCTCTGCCTCTGCTCGCCAAGGTATTACTAAAGATCAAACAGGACAAGCCAAGGACGATTTTAATTGCACCAGACTGGCCACGCCAACACTGGTACCCCCTCCTGCGCAGTGTGTCACGCTTGGCCCCATGGCACCTGCCTCAGACTCCTTCCCTGTTGTCTCAGCAGGAGAACCAGATTCTGCACCCTAAGCTGCAAACCCCGAACCTAGCAGCCTGGCTAATTACCTAATCTCGTCTCTCTCTCTCCTTTACCACCCCTCAGTAAATCATTGATGCATATCATTTTAGAGGCTAGGAGGCCTAGTACTAGAAAATGTTATGCTGCAAAAATGGAAAGGATTTTGTACCTGGGACCAATCTCAAGGGATAAGCGCAGCAGTGCCCAATTTGCCTCAGATTCTACAATATTTGACTGAGGGCTTGTCCTTTTCCTCCATCAAAATTCATGCCTCAGCCATTTCAGCTCATTATAGCACAGAGCCTCCCCTCTTCTCTCACCCACTGCTCAAGCAGTCTCTCAGAGGGGCCAAAAATTTAAGGCCACCCAGGAGAGCTCCAACTCCAGCCTGGGACCGTAACTTTGTCTTGGAGAAACTCACTCTTCCTCCTTTCGAGCCAGCTGCTACTGCAGATTTAAAATTCCTTTCTGGGAAAACAGCTTTCCTTTTAGCAATCACTTCTGCAAGAAGGGTATCTGAGTTACAAGCCCATATGGCAGTGGAGCCTTTCATCATCTTTCATGCGGACAGAGTGTCCCTCAGAACCAGTCCCTCCTTCATACACAAGGTGGTGTCCAGTGTGGCTTTTAATCCGTCCATTCATTTGCCTACCTTCTTTCCTAACCCACAGAACAAAGGGAAATGGATACTGCACTCCTTAGATGTGCACAGACAACTTAGATTCTACTTGGACATGACTAAACCTCAAAGGAAATCTGAACAACTGCTGGTGGCATTTGCTGCAGGGACAGAGGGGAAAGCTGTTTTAAAGCAAACCATTTCAAAATGGATAGGCCACTGCATTCATTTCTGCTATAAGCACCATGGAAAACCTGTCCCACAGGGCATTAGACCCCATTCAACCAAGGCTGCATCTACCTCTACAGCCTTTCTCAGAGGCGTCCTTACAAGGGACTTCCTATAAGCTGCTATCTGGAGTTGTGTACATACTTTCACCAGGCATTATCATTTGCCAATTTTCTCTAAATCCTGAGCTGGTTTTGCTACTGCAGTCTTGCAGGGCCTTATAGCTGGTCCTAATTCAATTTAAATTCCTCCTCCCAACCTTAGCTTTGGGAATCTACCCAAATGTAATGACTGCAACAGTGAAACATGAAGAACATTGTACAGTTGTGTACACTTACCATAAATGTAGATGTTCGAGTGTATTCACTGTTGCAGTCCTGGTTACCCGCCCTCTAGCCCCCTTTCTTCTTTTGGCTATACCTCTACTCTCACTTACTATGTTCAAAAAACTTTTTGGTGTATTTGCTTTTTTGTTGGAGGTATATCCTTGTATTATATATTTAATTGCTTCCCATTGGGGGTACCTGACATCTGAGGTAAGAAAAACTGATGTAATGGTGTCAGCTGCATGTTTTATACCCATGATGACCTGACGTCATGGAAGAAGGAACATCAGCCGACGCAGGACCCAAGACTTTGTTAATCAAGCTGACTGAGGGCTACTGCAAGCAGATAACCCAAATGTAATGACTGCAACAGTGAATACACTCGAACATCTACATTTATGGTAAGTGTACACAACTGTACTTTTTAGGGTTAGGGAATGATGGGGAAATGTATGTTTATGGAGTTAGGGTTGGAACTTTAGGTAGAGAGAGAGAGAGAGAGAGATTGCACACTTCACAGTTAGAGAGGGGGAGTGGAGATGTAAGATAAGGGACTGAGGAGTCCAGTTGGGAAATTGGTGGAGTTTTAATTTTAGGTTCTGGTAGGGCTATGTAGTTTAGAGGATCTGGTGTTGGGTGGTTATCTAGAAATGGGAGATCAGTCTAATGGGAGTTTAAACGCTTGATTTTTACGAGCAACTGGCAGGAAGCAAGTATACTACAAGCTACTAGCACATGAGCACCAGTAGTAGATGTTCATCGTGTTTCACTGTTGCAGTCATGACTGTAGGGTTCTCCCCTGCCGGCAGGCAGTCCTCGGTCAGCCAGAATCCCAAAGTCTGGGTCCGGCATCGGCTGTTCAGCCATGCTCCCTGACGTCAGAGCGCCAGGAGTACAAAGCTGACAGCCGACGCCATGTTCTCCAGTCTTTCTTGCCATGCGGTGATAGCAGTTCGCAAGTGCCGGTCGGCTGACTCCTGACAATTTTTTCTAATCAAACTTCAGTCCGAAGACTTTCTTCTCCTGCTCAAAGCTAAGTACCCCGTTGGGGAAACTTTTTTCTTGCTCCAGTCCGATGTCAGAAAAAGTTAATAATTGTATTTCATGTGGGAAGCAAATACCTCATAAGGATTTTCATTCTTACTGTATTCCTTGCTTAGGCCCTGACCACGACGTAGCTAGTTGTCGGTTTTGTGCTAGATTCAATCAACGTACTATTAAACGAAGGTACGATTTTGCTTTTCATTACTTCGGTAGGCGTTTTAATTACAAAATGTCATCAGATACGGTTCCGGCTACCGGAGTTCACAAACGACGCAAGGACAAAGACAGGCCTCCGAGGTCCAAATCAGACGATATCGCACAAGCGGAGCCAGCTTCAGGTTCGGCCGTCGTCAGTGAGGCGCTTTTGCAGCCCCTGTCGTCGGCCATTTCGGAACCGATAGCCGAAACGGACTCCCACGAGGAGCCAACTAGGCCTTTGAATATTTCAGTTGGACCTTCGGACAATGCTCCTTCGGATGGGTCCGGAGCCGCTGTGCAGGTACCGGCTTCCGAAGGGGTTTTCAGGCCTACTCACCTTCTTATAAAGGCAAAGCCAAAGACAAAGGCAAAGACTCCTTCCAAATCAAAGACTGCAACCCAGGCCTCTTCTGATCCAGCTCCCAAGTCTCAGAAACAGTTACTTAAAATGGCAGAGGACTTACTATGATTAGGGGTTCACATCCCCCTCCAGATAAAAGGCCAAGGCAGGAAGTTTATTACGACTCCTCTGATCAGGCTTCTGTTTCTTCATCTGACCAGGAATATTCTTTTCCTCCTTATAAGGATTCTGATGCTGAGGAATCCATTCCTTCAGCTTCTCCCCATGAGGATTTCTCTTTTGGGGAAACTTTGCATGAAATGAGGGAACATTTCCACTGGGAAGGACAGGAGTACTCTGAATCTAAGAAAAGACTAAGGGATTTTCTTCATCACCGACATAGGCCCCTGGCTATTCCTCCTATTTTGAATATTGTGGATGATGCTTTTTCGGAGGCTAACTTAACTCCTGACTCTTTTCCTCCAGCTCCTGTTAAGCCAGACAGATACTATAGGGTTCCTGATTCCCACCAGTTTTTATTCAAGAACCCTACTGCTGACCCTGAAACCATTTCTCAGGGTCCTAAGGGCGTTAAGGCCGCTTCTGCTAAAAACCCCATTCCCACTGAGAAGGATTCTAGATCTTTAGAAAGATGGGGCAAGAAGGTGTACACTTCTGCTACTTTATCTATTAGGGATTTAAACTGTCAGTTTCATATGCTGAAATACCAGCAGTTTCTCCTGTCTGTTTTAAAGCAAAAGCTAACTTCCATTTCCGCCTGTGCAGATGATAAGGAACTACGTGACTTATTGCATGCCACTGAACAAGTTGGGAAGCATGGTTTACACTGTGGATTTGATGCCTTGGAGGCTTCTTGTAGGGCTGCTGCCTCTGGCACAGTAATTAGAAGGCATGCATGGTTAAAGGAACAAAATTTGCCAGATCAGGTAAAGGCTAAATTATTGGATGCTCCTGTTCAGCATAATGTTTTATTTGGATCTAAAGCTGAAGACGTGATTAAAAAGATGGAGGACAAGGCAAAGTCCATGCAAACAGTTAAAGATTTCTTACAAGTACAGCCATCCAGATTTAGCAGGAATTGGCCTACAAAAAATTGATCCTTTCTCAATTGCGACAGGCCTCAGAGGGGTAGATATAGACGCCCTCGAGGTAGGCCTCAAACGCAAGCCTCTTATAGACCAAGACAGTGGACTGCTTCCACCCCTAGGGGAGGAGAAGACAGGTCGCAAGCTCATAGAAAACAGACTCAATGACTCCCTCTGTTGGGCTGCAAGAACTTCTTGCCTGGAAGCCCCTCTCGGAGGAAAACTTTCTCTTTTTCATCTAAATTGGACTCGTATAACCCAAGATAAGTGGGTTCTGGATGTGGTTTCAAGAGGTTACAAATTCCATTTTTATAACCCACCAAGGCCAAGCGGATGGCCAGATCTTCCAAGACATCAATGGTCAGATTTTCCAAGACATCAATGGTCAGAGGCATTAAACCAGGTGGAAGCTCTCTTGGCTATGAAAGCCATAGAACTAGTTCCACTTTAAGAGATGGAACAAGGTTTTTACTCAAGGCTCTTTCTAGTCCCCAGGAAGCAAAATTCATGGAGACCCATTCTGGATCTGTCAGTCTTGAACACTTTTCTAGAGATACCAAAATTCAAGATGCTTACTCTACAGCAGCTACTGCCAATGCTGACCAAAAATGCATGGATGGTAACTTTGGATTTAAAAGAAGCATATTTACACATTCCCATCAGACAGGAACGCAGAAAATACCTCAGGTTCAAGGCAGGATTGAGGCACTACCAATTCTCTGCGCTGCCCTTTGGATTGTCTACTGCGCCCAGGGTCTTTACCAAGTGCCTGGCTCCAGTAGTAGCTTATTGCAGACTCAAGGGAATTCAAATTTACCCTTATCTGGACGACTGTCTTATTCAGGCAGACAGCAAGGATGTCTTACTCCAGCATCTACAGTTTGTTCAGAATCTTCTCAAGTTCCTGGGATTCACTGTAAACATTAAAAAGTCAAATTTGACACCCTCACAACAGATAATTTTTCTGGGCGCTTCTCTAAACACTACAACCCAGATGGCATTTCTGACATACGAAAAACAGTTACAGCTGGCTTCAACTTTCAAAACCTTGGCAACTACAACTCGGCTATCTGCAAGGAGATTCCTGCAGGCTCTGGGTTACATGGCCTCCTGCATCCTTCTAGTACCATATGCAAGACTACATATGAGGAAAATACAGTGGTACCTAAAAAGTGTATGGTCTCAACATTGTCACAGTCTAGACAATACTGATCTCCGTCCTGCCTTGTCTTCAAAAGGAATTCCTTTGGTGGTCCAAGGCATGTACTCTAAACAAAGGAAAACCCTTCTGTCTGCCTCCTGCCACTCGGATTCTAACCACGGACGCCTCAGATTAAGCATGGGGAGCCCATTTTCGGGGCAACTGTCTGCAGGGCCTTTGGACAGAGGATCAGAAGCACCTGCATATCAATTTAAAGGAAATGTTGGCCGTTCAGAAAGCTCTATTGGCCTTCAGGAATCTTCTACAACCAGGACAACTATTGATACGGACAGACAACACCACAGTTATGTGGTACAAAAGCAAGGGGGATCTCATTCCTATCCCCTTTGCAGACTAGCCATGGATCTTTGGAACACAGCTCTAGCTTGCAATCTGGACCTTCAAGCACAGTTTCTACCAGGGAAGCAAAACTTCCTGGCAGACAGTGTGAGCAGAAACCTTTCGGATCCACACGAATGGATGTTGGACTCCGAAATATTCAAGATGATTACAGCAGTCTGGGGATGTCCTCACATAGACCTCTTTGCATCCCACCTCAATCATCAACTACAAATTTTTTGCACCAGGACTTTCCACGATCAAGCTTGGAAAGTGGATGCTCTATCATTCAGTTGGAGAAACCTCTCGGGATATGCCTTTCCACCTCTTCCTCTTCTTCCACTGGTATTACTAAAGATCAAGCAGGACAAGCCCAAGATGATAATCTTGCTGGCCCCAAATTGGCCTCGACAGTTTTGGTACCCAACACTGAGAAACCTTTGTCTAGAGCCACCCTGGGTTTTACCACAGATTCCGAACCTTCTGTCCCAACACCAGGGTCAGATTCTACACTCCCATGTCAAAACTCTCAGCCTGGCGGCCTGGTTAATCCAGGATCTTTGATTCATTCTCTCCTACCCAAGCAGGTTATGGATGTCATTTTAGAAGCCAGACGTCCTAGCACTAGAAAATCTTATGCAGGAAAGTGGAAAATATTTTGTTCCTGGATGCAGGCTCAGGATTCTGATCGTCTTATTCCTAACATTCCTCAGATTTTACTTTACCTGTCAGACCTCTTACATAAGGGTCTCTCTTTCTCTTCCATAAAGATACACACCTCTGCTATTTCTGCTCATTATAATACAGACCCTCCTATCTTTTCCCATCAGCTCATGAGACAATTTCTCAGAGGAGCTAAGAACTTAAGGGCCCCCTAGATCTCCTCCCATTCCTGCTTGGGATCTCAACTATGTTTTGGAAAAGCTCACCTTACCTCCTTTTGAGCCTGCTGCCTCATCTGACATCAAGTTTTTATCTTGGAAGACAGTCATCCTGTTAGCTCTGACCTCTGCCAGGAGGGTTTCAGAGTTGCAAGCTCTTATGGCTGTGGAACCTTATATTATTTTTCATCAAGACAGGTTGTCTTTAAGGACTAATCCTACTTTCATTCCTAAGGTGGTTTCCAAAGTGGCTTTAAATCAAACTATTCACTTGACAACTTTTTCCCCCACTCCTCAAAATAAAGGGGAAAGGATCTTACATTCCTTGGATGTACACAGACAACTACATTTTTACCTGGACAGAACCAAGGACATCAGGAAATCAGAGCAATTGTTTGTTTCTTATGCTTCAAGTTCCCAAGGTAAAGCCATTTCTAAACAGACCATTTCTAAATGGATTGCTCATGGAATCAGATTTTGCTATTCACACCATGGAAAGCAAATCCCAGGGAGTATAAGGACTCTCTCTACCAGAGCTGCTGCCACTTCAGCTGCCTTCCTCAGGGGAGTTCCTACTAAAGACATTTTGGAAGCTGCAACATGGAGTTCAGTGCATACTTTTTCCAAGCACTACAATCTACCTCTCTACTCTAAGTCTAGGGCAGGCTTTGCTTCTGCAGTCTTGCAGGGCCTTATAGCCGCCCCCTCAACTTTATGACCACCTCCCTTTCTTTCTGCTTTGGGATTCTACCCTACAGTCATGACTGCAACAGTGAAACACGATGAACATAGTACAGTTGTGTACACTTACCATAAATGTAGATGTTCGAGTGCCTTCACTGTTGCAGTCTGGGTTTCCCTCCCTCCTGTCCCCTCTTATTTTTTCTTTTGTGTGGTTCCTTTTTTCACCCTTCTTCTGAGGTGTATTTGCAAAAGGTATGGGACCTTACTCATTTTGGAACTTCTGACATCTGGGGCAAGAAAAACTGGAGAACATGGCGTCGGCTGTCAGCTTTGTACTCATGGCGCTCTGATGTCAGGGAGCATGGCTGAACAGCCGACGCCGGACCCAGACTTAGGGATTCTGGCCGACCGAGGACTGCCTGCCGGCAGGGGAGAACCCTACAGTCATGACTGCAACAGTGAAGACACTCGAATATCTACATTTATGGTAAGTGTACACAACTGTACTATCTTTGACTTTACTCATTTTACCCTCATCCAGATTTGCCATGGCTTTCCAGGTCTTTGAACCCAAGAAAATAGTCTGTCTCTCCCTTTAAGTTGTCCCTATCAGTTTGCAAAAAATGATGGGGAAGATGACATAATTTTATTATTTTTTTATGATGAGCAGCAATCCAACATTTGCACTTAATGCTTTCAACTTCATCACCAGACTTGTTAACTGTTCCTCATTCTTAGACATCGTAATGGTTTTATGTGCCTAGCTGATGTTCATAATATTTCTCCTGGTAGTTTTGATTCCAGACCTGATTTGTCTGACAGCCCAGCATTTTATGTAATTTATTTATCATAAAAATTAAATAAAGTAAATAAGGTAACAATGCCCAGCCTTGATGTGTACACCTTTACCAGTCTTGAACCAGTCAGCTACTTTGTATTTGTTCCTTTTTCTGCATACAGAGTCCTCAAGAGACAATAAGGTGTCCCAGTATCCCTGATTCTGTATGAACTTGCTGGAGTTTATGGTCAACAAAGAAAAATACCTTTAAGCAGTTTGTAAAGCTAAAATAGGTATTTTTCTGGAACAACTTTGCTTTTTCTGTTATCCATTGGAAGTTGGTACTTTGATCTCTGATTCCTCTTTCCCATCTAAAACCAGTATGTTTGGCAGTTCAGTTAATTTATTGCTAGTCTGGCTTGCAGGATCTTGCACATTACCTTGCTAGCATGTGAAACAGGGTACAGTCTTTTGTTAATTTGAGCAGTCTTTGACATTGCCCTTTTTGGGGACTTGGAATATAAACCATTTTTGAATCCCTTGACCACTGTTTCCCCATTTGCAAGCAAGTTCCAAGCAGCAATGTACTACCATGGGTATGCAAGATTTTAAACAATTTAGCAGGCATCTATCACTTACTCAGCCTTATTAGAAAGGTTTTCTGTCACCCGCTTAACTTCACTCTCTGAGATGAGTGTCTTTAGATTAGAAAATATACCATTGTATATATCAGTGATGTTAGGGTCCTCCTTATACAGTTGTTCTGGATATTCCTGATACCCCCAATTAATATCTTCTGTTAGGTTATTTCAGTCTTAGTCTTGATATCATGCCCATTTTTACCTGGAAGGTTCCCTTAGTAGCACCATTTTTTGTCCTTCATTTTCTGTTGTCGTCTTCCATTTATTTGCATTACTCATTTAAATATGCCTGCATTTTTTCTCTTGTTCTTCTCTGAAACTCTGTATTCAGTTTGACATATTTTCTGTCTCTGTTGCCTTTTGTGCTCTTTCTGTCTTTCTCTCTCAGCCACGTTTTAAGCCTCCACAGACAGCCATTTTGCCTTGTTAATTTTCTTTCTGTAATATATTTTCTTGCCACCTTCTGAATAATATCAAAGATGTTCTTCATCTCACATTGCTGCAGTCCTTACATATGGGTAGTCCGCTGTCCTCGGTCGGCCCGAATACCAAAGTATTAGGCTGACGTCGGTCAAGGCGCTTAAAACTGACATCAGGACGTCAGGGTACAAAAGCGCATGACCGACGTCATTTCCTCAGTCTTTTTTGCCGCATGGTCCGATGCAGAAGCAGCGTTGCAAGTGCCGTTCGGCGTTCTGAAATTTTTCGAATTCGGAGTTTCAGACCGAATCCAAGTTGGCTAAGTACCCCGTTGGGGATTATTTTGGTTTTTTCTTGCCTCAGTGTTTTACCGGATGTCAGAAAAAGTGAATAACTGTATTTCTTGTGGGAAACAGATACCGCATAGGGATTATCATTCTTTGTGTATTCCTTGTTTGGGGCCTGAGCACGACGTTGTTGGGTGTCGCTTTTGTGCTAGGTTCAATAAACGCACTATTAAGCGAAGGTTGGATTGTGCTAGGCTGGTCTTTGGGAAGCGGTGCAATTATAATATGCCGTCGGATTCTCCGGCGCCCACTTCTGCGAAGAAGCGCAAAGACAAAACAGTTAAACCCAGGCAAGATGAGTCGTCCGTTCCGGACGCCGGTTCTTTAGAGGCTTCAGTGGAACCGGTGGTTCCGACGGAGACTTCTCTGGAGTCTCAGGGGGAGACTTTGATTTTGCAGGCGGTGGTCTCTCAGGAGGCAGGTCAGGCTGAAGGGGCTTCTCAAGTTACTGTACTCCCCTCCCTTCCTAGGGTGGTTAGGCCTTCTCCTTCTGTTTCCAAGGCTTCTCCCAGAGGCAGGCCAGTTTCAGCTTCTGTTGGTGTCACTCCTAGTTCAGCAGGGTCTGTGCCTAAGAGGCACATGCTTAAAATGGCAGAAGATTTAATTACTCTGATTAGAGGTTCTATGCCCCCTTCTGATAAGAGGCCTAGGGTGGAGCCAGAGTTGGGAAGTTTTGAGCAGGCTTCGGATATTTCAGAGTCTTCAGCTGAAGACTTGCAGGAGTATTCTCCTTATTCTGATTCTGATGCAGATGATTCCACTCCTTCTGCTTCTCCTCCAGAGGATTTTTCTTTTTCAGAGACACTTCATTCTATGAGGGAACATTTTAAGTGGGAAGGTCAGGACTTCTCTGATTCTAGGAAAAGGCTTAGAGTGTTTTGCTGTTACCCCAGCATAGGCCCTTGGCTATACCCCTGTTCTGGATGTTGTGGAAGATGTGTTTGCAGAGGCTTCACTTAATCCTGATTCTCTGCCTCCTGCTCCTGTTAAACCGGATAGGTATTACAGGGTGCCTGAGGCTCATAAATATCTTTATAAGAGTCCTAGGGCAGACCCAGAAACTATTAGTCAGGGACCTAAGGGTGTCAAGGCCTCTGTTGTAAAAATCCGGTTCCTCAAGATAAAGAAGCCAGAGCTTTGGATAGATGGGGAAAGAAGGTCTATACATCTTCTACCTTAGCTATGAGGGCTTTGAATTGCCAGTTTCATATGTTGAAATATCAAAACTTTCTTCTTTCTCAATTGAAGTCTAAGGTGGATGCTCTGGCGGAAGGCATTGAGTGTAAAGAGTTGCAAGATTTGGTGCATGTCTCTGAACAAGTGGGTAAGCATTCATTACAGTGTGGTTTTGATGCTGTGCAGGCCTCGTCTAGGGTGGCTGCCACTGGCTCAGTTCTTCGCAGGCACGCCTGGTTAAAGGATCAGAATTTATCTGACCATGTTAAGACAAGGATTTTGGATGCTCCTTTGCAGTCTGATGTGTTGTTTGGTTCACCTGTGGAGTCAGTCTTGAAGAAAATGGAAGACAAGGCTAAGTCTATGCAGGCTGTTAAGGATTTTTTGTAAGTTCAGCCTCCGAAGTTTAGTAGGACTTGGCCTGCTAAGGGGTGGACGTATCCTTCTTATGATTCTCAGTCTAGGGGTAGATCTAGACGTGGTAGGGGCAGAGCTCAGAGTTCTTTCAGGCCTAGAACAGGGAGTTCACCTGCACAATCTTCGGGTGAGGGCAGGGGCCAGTCCTTTCGTAAACAGGCCCAATGACCTACTTTTTCAGCTGCCAGATCCTTCTTGCCTGGCAGCACCTTTGGGAGGAAGGTTAGCACTCTTCAAGGAAAATTGGATGTTGATTACCCAAGACAAATGGGTATTGGATATCATACACCAGGGTTACAAGTTTTATTGCCATACCTTGCCTCCTTTCAAAGGCATGCCGGACGTTCCTCCTCAGCAAAGACTAGAGGCTCGCAAACAAATTTCTCTACTACTTCAAATAGGGGCCATACAAACGGTTCCTCTGCCAGAAGTGGGCCTAGGATTTTATTCTCGCATGTTTCTAGTAACAAAGAAAGGAAACACGTGGAGACCAATTTTGGATTTATCCATCCTCAACACATATCTGGACATTCCCAAGTTCAAAATGTTAACGTTACAACAGCTTTTACCTCTGCTGAGCAAAGATCACTGGATGGTGACTCTGGATCTCAAAGAGGCTTACCTTCATGTTCCTATCAGGCCCAGTTGCAGGAAGTATCTGCGTTTTCGGGCTGGGACTTCACATTATCAGTTCTCTGCATTGCCCTTTGGCTTATCTACTGCCCAGAGTGTTCACGAAGGTTCTGGCTCCAGTGGTAGCTTTCTTCAGGCTAAGAGGAATACAGATCTATCCTTATTTGGACGATTGCCTGATACTGGCCCAAGAAAAGGACGAACTTCTTCATCATTTACAGTATGTGGTGGCAGTGTTAAGATGCCTGGGGTATTCTGTGAATGAAATAAAGTCCAGTCTAGTACCCTCTCAGGACATGTGCTTTCTGGGTGTGAGACTGAATACAGCATCCCAGATGGCCTTTTTGACCCCGGACAAACAAAAGAATCTTTCTCTTTACTTCCGCCAGTTGTCTCATCAGTCCAGGCTGACTGCAAGGACAGTCCTTCAAGCCTTGGGGTTCATGGCATCTTGTATTCTGGTACTTCCCAATGCCAAACTGCATATGAGGAAGCTACAATGGTATCTCAAGAATGTATGGACACAGCACTGCCAAGATTTGGACACTGTCATTCAAATAATACCTTGCATTCAAAAGGAATTTTTGTGGTGGGCTCAGGAATGTCACCTAAACAAGGGACTCTCTGTGACCCGGCCAGAGGCGAGTCAGATTTTAACGACAGATGCCTCAGACAAAGCTTGGGGAGCTCATCTAAATGGAAAATGGATACAAGACACGTGGCCTGCCAGACTTCAACATCTACATATCAACTTGAAGGAGATGTTAGCAGTCCAATTTGCATTGATAGCTTTCAAGGATTTACTTCTTCCAGGGCAGGTGTTGATTCAAACAGACAACACAACTGTCATGTGGTACATCAACAAGCAAGGGGAACGATTCTTATCCTCTATGCAGACAAGCAATGATTTTGTGGGAGACTGCTCTCAGTTTACAGCTAAATCTTCAGGCAAGGTTTCTGCCAGGAGCACAGAACTCCTTAGCAGATGTGTTGAGCAGACAAATTATGGATCCCCACGAGTGGAAATTGGATCCTCATGTATTCCAGAGGTTGACAGTGTTATGGGGAACTCCAGACATAGATCTGTTCGCTTCTCCACTAAATTACCAGCTGCCAAAGTTTTGCACAAAAAGGTTTCATCCCTCAGCTTGGAAAGTGGATGCTCTCTCATTCAATTGGAGCAGTCTTCACGTGTATGCCTTTCCACCTCTGCCTCTCCTCCCAAGGGTACTGCTGAAGGTCAGACAGGACAAGCCAAACATGATTTTAATAGCTCCAGATTGGCCTCGACAGCACTGGTACCCATTACTGAGAAGTCTGGTACAGGAGCCTCCATGGCCTTTGCCTTCGATTCCTCACCTGCTGTCTCAGGAGAACGGTCATTTACTCAATGTCAAACTTCATTCTCTACATCTGACAGCCTGGCATATTCTGGTTTAAACCCTGGGGGGTCTCAGCTTCCACAACAAGTTTTGAATGTTATTTTGGAGGCCAGAAGGCCTAGTACAAGGAAAGTTTACGCAGATAAATGGAGGAGATTTTTATTTTGGAGTACAGCAAAGGACTTTGATGTTTCTAAACCTAATTTAAGTGTGGCGCTTCAATACCTTACTGAGTTATTGGACAAAGGTTTGTCCCTCTCCTCTATAAAGGTTCATGCTGCAGCAATCTCTGCTCACTATGGCTGTGACCCACCATTATTTTCTCAGCCTTTGTTTAAGCAATTCCTTAGAGGGGCAAAGAATATAAGACCCCCACGTAGAGCTCCTACTCCTGCTTGGGATCTCAATTTTGTGTTGGAGAAACTCACTCTACAACCTTTTGAGCCTGCAGCATCGGCAGAGTTGAAATATTTATCTTAGAAGACTGCTTTTTTGTTGGCCATTACCTCTGCGAGAAGGGTTTCTGAATTACAGGCCCTTATGGCAGTTGAGCCTTTCTTAATTTTCCACAAGGATAGGGTGTCTTTAGCACTAACCCTTCTTTTTATGCCTAAAGTGGTTTCTAGTGTGGCTTTAAACCAAACTATTCATTTGCCTACTTTTATGCAAACCCCCAAAATAAAGGGGAAAAGATTTTGCACACTTTGGATATTCACAGACAGTTGCGATATTATTTGAGCAGAACTAAAGGGTTCAGGCAGTCTCAGTAGTTGTTTGTTTCTTTTGCTTTGGGTTCTCAGGGCAAACCTGTTTCAAAACAAACTATTTCTAAGTGGATTGGTTTTTGTATTGCTTTCTGTTATTCCCATCATGGTAAGGAGATTCCAGCTGGGATTAGGCCTCATTTCACTAGGGCTACTGCCACTTCTACAGCTTTTTTAAGGGGGGTGGCTACTAAAGATATTTTGGAAGCAGCTACTTGGAGTTCAGTGCATACTTTCTCTAAGCATTACCACCTTCCACTTTACTCTAAATCTAGGGCTGGATTTGCAACTGCAATTTTACAAGGCATGTTGGCAGCTCCTAATGCTTTATAGTTTTGCCATCCTCCCTTACCTCTGCTTTGGGATTCTACCCATATGTAAGGACTGCAGCAATGTGAGATGAAGAACATAGTACAGTTTTGTACCTACCATAAATGTAGATGTTCGAAGATCCACATTGCTGCAGTCCAATTTACCCTCCCTCCTTCCCCTCTGTTGTTGAAGGTGGTGGTGTGGTTTGTGTTGTACATATTGTAAATATGGTTAGTGCACGGGTGGTTGGTTGGGTTTTGCTGGTTTTTGGCTTTGGCCTGTCTTGTTAGGGCCTTCTGACATCTGGGGCAAGAAAAGACTGAGGAAATGACGTCGGTCATGCGCTTTTGCACCCTGACGTCCTGATGTCAGTTTTAAGCGCCTTGACCGAAGTCAGCCTAATACTTTGGTATTCGGGCCGAACGAGGACAGCGGACTACCCATATGTAAGGACTGCAGCAATGTGGATCTTCGAACATCTACATTTATGGTAGGTACAAAACTGTACTTTCTGTCCCAATTTTTAGGCATAGCATCTGTCAGGTCTAATCCCTTAAATCGTTTCTTTACCTCTCCTAGATATTAATTTTGAATATCACTGAGCTAATTGCTAGTTGCCCTTTATGCTTTTCTTTAATTCTAAGATTTGTGATAAGAAGCTGATGGTTTAAGCCACAGTCAGCTCCAGATCTTGTTTTTACTGACTGTATAGAGTTCTGCTGCCTCTTATTGCAAAGTATATAGACACTCTAATTTGAGTATTGACCTTCTGGTGATATTCATGTATAAAGCTATCCAAGGCTTTTGAGAAAGTGTTTGCTATGACCACAGAATTATCTTGGCTGAAAGCCACTAGTCTGTGTCGCATTTCATTTTGTAGTTCAAGACCAAACTTGCCTGTTTATCCAATTGCACTTTTATTAACAAATTTATCAGTCCATTCACCTGTGATAAGTAGTAAATTGTTTTTGGTGTTAATTCTAGAAAGTGTTGCAGGTCCTCTTCAGTATGTGTAGTAGAAGCATACATTTTTATCACTAATGTTGAATGGCTTGCCTAGGCATCTAATTGAGATCATTTTGTCATGTTTTGAGTTGAAACTGAGCTTTGCTTTTAATACCCTTTTATTAACTGTGAGGGCTACTCCATCTCTTTTGCAAGACTGTTGTTCACAGTAAACCATCTGATAACGATTAGGTGTAAAGTAATGCATTTGAAGTCCAGTTTAGTTCACTAATTCCCAGGATGACAATATTTAGTCATGTCATCTCATCCTTAAACATATCACCTTAGTTCATTGTTCATACATTCCATGTTCCAGTGGTTTATTTTTCTTTGCTGCATTGGATTTTTTTATATATATATATATCTGTAAACACCTCTACAGATAGACATCCTTTTGGCTTTAATCCGTCCGAGTTGTAGCCTCTAATGCTACTTGCATTTGCCTCAGCTGTTCAGGTTTATACTGTTAGTCATACAAATAAAAAGATGAGGATAGCTCTCACTTGAGATTCGAGCACAGGACCTCCATCACACCATGCTACTGTCACCGCCGCTCGACCAACAAGAGCCCCTGCACAGGTAGGTATTGAGTTTGATTAAGGTAAAAAAATGCACGGGCACATACACGCAAGTGTGTGTGTGTGTGTGTGTGTGTATATATGTATATGTATATATATATATATATATATATATATATATATATATATATATATATATATATATATATATATATATATATATATATATATATATATATATATATATATATATATATATATATATATATATAGATATAGATATAGATATACATATATATACACATATATATATATATATATATAAATATATATATATATATATATATATATATAGATATATATACACACACACATATACATACATACATGTACACACACAACACACAAGATTCTCTGCTGAGGGACTGTTAGAATCGTAGAAGTAAAAGGATAATATTAACTCTCACTTGGGAATCAAACCTAGGACCATGTTAGTCATTGCTACTACTTCAACAAGAGCTCCTGGGCAGATAAAGTATTGAATTTTTCCTAGAGTCTCATCCATTGAGCTAGGAACCCCCCACCATGGTCAGTAGTGTGCCAGATACCTTCAGATGTTAGAGTTTCATCATCCAATGTCAAATTGACATGAATCTGTTTGCTGTTGTCCTTAGGGTTGTCTTGAAAAGTTACTGTGTTTAGAAAAGGCAGTGTTAGCAGCAGTGTTTGGATATTAGAAGTTCCATTAATATGTCCGTAGTAAGAAGTGCATATGGAAACAGACTCAAAACCCTTACAGTGCGTAGTCAAAATGTACTTGTATAAGGTACCTCTGTAATTAGAGAGAATGAAGTAGTAGTTAATTTTTGGTTAGTACTACAGTAATAATGAAAAAAACAATTGTATTTTTAGAAGTGTACTGATGCTGATTTAGAAATGCTGCTACTGGATGTTACAGTAAAAGGCTGGTTGAGGGGGAAAAAAACATCAGTAAGAAAGAAATTTAGTTTTACATTTCTTTCAAAGAAGAAATCAGTTATATCCAGGGTTTAATGTTTGGAGCTGTGACAGAATTATGTATCTGATGTTAATTTTCATTCTGTCCTCAACTAATGGATTCAGACCTGATCCCTTGGATCTGACTCCACCATTACTAAAGCTGTTGGCAACCAAAAACTCTCAAGCTTTTCAATTACCCATAAAGCACCAACCCTGAATTACCTCAGATCTCATTTGTGCTTTCAGGGAAATGCATGATTTACCTTAACTCTCAAGCTTTTGTCAGATAAATTTTATTATATTTCTCTAGTCTAATTTCTTTTAAATTCTTAGTTTTTTCTCCCTCTTATCTTATCGTACAGTTAGTACCTTTCTAAAATACTATTGTTAGTATTTCTTCCCCCTTTTTTGACTATCGTACAATGTGTACCCCCCTTAACTACTATTGTTAGTATTTACTTTCTACACATGGTACAGTTCCTTTTTCTACCATTACTGGTAGATTTTTTCTATTTCGGATTATCTTTCCTGATATCAAAAAAAAAAAAATCTGTCCTTACTTAAAATTTTGCCTTTTTTGCTATGGTGGAAAAAGGCCCACATTCATTAAAATGGGTTAAATGTGGGCACAAACTTCCTGTATTGGATGCCCACTATGTGTGTATATTTTCTGGGACCGTTACATCTCCAGGAAGACTGTTCCATACGCCATAGATTCACCCCAGAACACTTGTGGAATGCTAAAACAAGCTCATCTTAAAGGGCTTTTTAACCTTCTGCATTTGGAGAGACTATATCTGGAGATAAATCTCCCAAAGCTAAACAATCGAAAACTTGTTATTGGAAACCTTCTTTGTTCTCCTCAGTTTCGGAGTCATTCAAGAAAAGAACCAAGATGCATCTGACCTCAACCTCAGATCCGAAAAAGAAAAAATTGATGGACCCTACTTCATCAGAGCTGATAAAAAAGGTATCTGACAGGTGTCTTACTGGCTCCTACCCTTTCAAGTCAGGAGGTCCATTCTACAACATTCCCACTGCAAGTTCCTCCTCTGACTCCTTCAGCTGTCTCGGAGTCCCTAGAGCCAAGCTGTCTGGCTCAGATCTGAAGATAGCAATATCTTTGGATCCAAAGCTTACTCCGAGTGCTCCAGTTCAGTCGGATCTGGAGACCTCTGAGCTAAAGCTTTCCTGTCAGATCTGAGGTGTTGGATTTGATTCTGAAGTTGTTGGAGGAGTCTTTAATGCTCTGAGCCTTGGCTGTGGGTAGCTCGGCTCTAGCTTCCACCTCTGAGAGATTGCTTTCGGAGCTGGGGTAGGACATTGCTCGAAAAGCTTGTTTTTTCAGATCTGAGATCTTCCCTTTCCCCGGAGTGGTCTGCCTTTAAGGCAGTGAAGATGGTTTTCTCTGCCTTGGCAGAATGGACAGATCCAGCCCCCTTGGATCTTAAGCCTTCTACCTCAATGTGTCTGTGCTCAGAGCCTCATCACTCTTTACCACAGGGGCAGCCAGTCCAAGACCCCAGGCTTCCCAAGTGGGTATCTCGATTTCTTCCAGTATCTCCCTAGAACATCCTACTGAGGAGGTCCCTCAGAAGAAAACATGTAAGAGGAAGCAGTTTCCCCAGAACAGTCTTGTACTGAAGCTTGGGAATTCGATGAAGTTGAAGGGTCCCATTGGTCACTTCCTGAAGATATCTCATTTGGAGATGATCTCGAGATCTTAAAGCAGAGAGATGGCTGGGATGCTCAGCAACCCTTCAACCAAGGGGAGGTCTGTATTCCTGCAGGCTTTCATTAATGGCCTGTCTACCTCCTGGGTTACTCTGCCTGCTGACAAGCTTATTGAGTTAGTCTCTCTGCAGGTGTGAAAGGAACCTGACACAGTTGAACCAAGATTATGGTACCACCTTTGGATAAGCATTTTTGGAGTAAAGGGGTGTCCGTTGATGCCATGTTCATGGCGGCAGCCACCAGAAATGAACTTGCCGAGGAGAATTCCACTGTTCATCCCCCCAACAGGGAGATGTTCTTCATATTTCACTGTTGCTGTCATTACATTTGGGTAACCTGCTGGCAGGTTGCCCTCAGTTGGCCTGAATAACAAAGTCGTGGGTCCTGTGTCTGTTGCTATCTCCTCTTCCATGACGTCAGGTCATCAGGGGTATAAAACATGCAGCCGACGCCATTTTATTCAGTCTTTCTTGCCGCCCGGTGGCCGAAGCAGAAGCAGTTCGCAAGTGCTGGTCGGCCGACTCCTGAAATTTTCGCATTCGAGTTTCAGAAACGAAGTCTTCAAACTAAAGCTAACTACCCCGTTATGGAAACTTTTTCTTACTCCTTACCGATGTCAGTAAAAGTTAATAATTGCATTACTTGTGGGAAGCAAATACCTCATAAGGATTTTCATTTGTACTGTACTCCTTGCCTAGGCCCAGATCATAATGTGCCTTGCTGTCGGTTTTGTGCTAGATTTAACCAACGCACTATTAAGCGTCGGTATATTTTTGCTTCTGAATATTTTGGATCAACGTTTAATTATCCTGAAATGTCGTCGGTTAGCAATCCGACTACCAGTGTTCACAAAAAACGCAAAGAAAAAGACAGACAGACCGTCGAGGTCCAAAATCGACGAAGCTTCTCCTAAGCCAGTGACCGGTTCGCCGGTACTCAGTGAGGCGCTTTCGCAGCCCCTGATACCCGCTACTTTTGAGTCGCAGGCCTCTACCGAAACCCATTCGGAGTCCGGTATGCCGCGAGATTCTCAGAGTATTGAACCCGTGGATGTCTCTCCCTTGGATGTGTCCTGAGCCGCTGAGCAGGCACCGGCTTCTGAGGGTATTTTCAGGCCTCAACATTTTCATATCAAACCGATGCCAGCCTCAAAAACAAGGTCAAAAACATCTTCTATGTCTAAAAAACCGATGCATGAGCCAAGTGCTCAGGCTCCTATGCCTAAAAAACAGATGACCAAAATGGCTGAGGACATAATTACCTTGATTAGGGGTTCCCAACCCCCCCTGCTAAGAGGCCTAGGCAAAGCACTGATTATGAATCTTCATTTCTTCTGATTCCTCTTCTGATCAGGAATTTTCTTTTCCACCCTATGAGGATTCTGATGCAGAGGAATCCATCCCATCTGCATCCCCTCCTGAGGATTACTCTTTTGGAGAGACTTTGCATACCTTAAGGGAACATTTTCACTGGGAGAGTCAGGACTTCTCTCAATCAAAAAAGAGGCTTAGGGATTTACTTCTTCCTCAGCATAGGCCTTTGGCTATACCTCCTGTATTAGACATTGTTGATGATGTGTTTTCGGAGTCAAGCATGGCTCCTGATTCTCTACCTCCGGCTCCTAGTAAGCCAGACAGATATTACAGGGTTCCTGACTCACACAAATTTCTATTCAAAAATCCTGCTGCTGATCCTGAGACTATTTCACAGGGTCCCAAGGGTGTAAAGGCCTCTACAGCCAAAAATCCTACTCCCTCTGATAGAGATTCCAGGGCGCTATTTAGATGGGGAAAGAAGGTTTATACGTCTGCTACCTTGGCTATCATGGCCTTAAACTGCCAGTTTCACATGCTTAAATATCAACAGCAATGTTATGGGCTTACTGAAACAGAAAATGATGTTGATTTCTGATTGTGTGGAAAATAGAGTTACAGCAATTATTGCATTCAGCAGAACAGGTTGGAAAGCATACTTTGCATTGTGGTTTTGATTCCTTGGAGGCCTCTTGCAGGGCCGCAGTTACTGGATCTGTGATTAGAAGGCATGCCTGGCTCAAGGAGCAAAATCTGCGTGATCATGTTAAAGCTAAATTATTGGATGCCCCCTTGCAGCATAATACTCGGTTTGGTAATAAGGCAGAAATGGTTTTAAAGAAAATGGAACACAAAGCTAAATCTGTGCAAACTGTAAAAGATTTCTTGCAAGTGCAGCCACCCAGGTTCAGTAGTCACTGGCCCACTAAAAATTGGTCCTTTCAGAGCCACTCAAGGCAAATCCAGGCACTCAAAAGTCTCCAGATACCAATTACAGGGTTCTTACAGGTCAAAGCAGTGGGGTGCCTCCACCTCCAAATCTGGAGGAAACGAAGCACAACCATACAGTAAGCAGTCTCAATGACTTTCCTCTACCATCACCAAGCACTTATCTTTTGGCAGCCCCCTTGGGGGGAAAACTAGCGCGTCATGCTCAAAATTGCCAGTTAATTACCTAGGACAAGTGGGTATTAAACATAGTATCCCAGGGGTACAGATTTCATTTCCATACTTTGCCAATTCCAAACAGATGGCCAGATCTGCCACAAAATTAGTGGGCAGAGGCTCAGAAACAAGTTATGTCCCTCGATATGGGGGCTATTCAACCAGTACCAGAACAGGAAAAAGGACAAGGTTTTTATTCAAGACTTTTCCTGGTACCCAGAAAAGACAATTCTTGGTGTCCAATACTGGACTTATTGATTTTGAACACGGTCTTGGACATTTCAAAATGCTGACTTTACAACAGCTACTGCCTATGCTGGGCAGGAACGCTTGGTTAGTAACATATCCCAAGAAGGGATTCATGCAGAAGATACCTCCGCTTCAAAGCAGGTTTTTTGCACTGCCCTTTGGTTTATCTACGGCACCCATGGTCTTACCAGTAATTGCATTCTGCAGACAAAGAAGCATACAAATTTATCCTTATCTGGAAGACTGTCTCATTCAAGCAGAGGACAAGGACATTCTTCTTCAACATCTGGTGTTTGTAAAAAGGCTTCTAACATGCCTAGGGTACACAATAAACGAAAAGAAATCCCAAATGGTACCCTCTCAAAAAATTATATTCCTGGGTGCAAGCTTGAACACAACTGCCCAGATGGCTTGGCTTACCTTACGCCAGACAAAGGCAGCTGACAACATACTTCAAACAAATGGCAACAAAAACCCAGTTATCTGCAAGACAAATTCTGCAGGGTTTGGGGTTCATGGCATCCTGCATTCTACTAATTCCATATGCGAGACTGCATATGAGAAAACTTCAATGGTACCTTAAAAGTTTATGGAGTCAACATTGTTGCAGTCTGGAAACAATGATTCCTCTCATTCCCTGCCTACAACAGGAGTTTCTTTGGTGGGCAGAGACATGTCACCAAAACAAGGGACTGTCATTTACTCTACCCTCTGCCACCCAAACCCTAACTACAGACGCATCAGTCTATGCTTGGGGGGGCCCACCTGGTGGGGAGATGCATTCAGGGCAAATGGATCCCAAAACAAATGCATCTGCATATCAATCAGAAAGAGATGCTAGCTGTTCAGAATGCTCGCAGCCTTCAAGGACTTACTTCATCCAGGACAACTACTGATAGAAACTGACAACACCACGGTTATGTGGTACATAAACAAGGAGGGGGGTACACATTCCTACTCTCTTTGCAGACTAGCCATGGCATTGTGGAACACAGCTTTGACTTGGCAAATACATCTTCAAGCTCAATTCCTGCCAGGAAAACAAAATACTCTGGCAGATGACCTAAGCAGAAATCTTATGGACCCGCACGAATAGAAACTGGGTCCACAAATCTTCAGCATGTTAACGCAGAAATGGGGGAGCCCAGACATCGATCTATTTGCCTCTCCCCAAAATTATCAGTTGGACAAATTCTGCACAAGAACTCGTCACAAAAAGGCATGGAAAGTGGATGCCCTATCCTTCAGTTGGAAAAACCTAAAGGAAAAAACTATCAGTCTATGCCTTTTCCCCCTCTGCCTCTTCTCTCCAAGGTCTTACTAAAAGTCAGACAGGAAAAAACAAAAATGATCCTAGTTGCTCCGGACCGGCCTCACCAGCACTGGTACCCACTTCTAAGGAATATGTCTCAACTTCCTCCTTGGTACTTGCCTCAAATACCTCATCTACTGTCAGCAGAACAATCGAATTTTGCACACTCCGCTCCAAAATCTGAACCTTGCAACATGGCTGATCATTTAATTATTCAAACACCTCTCAGTAAATCTGTGATGGATGTCATTTTGGAAGCCAGAAGGCCTAGTACTAGAAAATCTTATGCTGATAAATGGAAGAGATTCTGTGCTTGGAACCAAGCTCAAGGAACAGACACAGCAATGCCCAATATTCCTCAGATTTTACAATATTTGACTGAGATGCTTGACAAGGGCCTATCTTTTTCTTCAATAAAAATCCATGCCTCTGCCATCTCGGCTCATTACAACACAGAGCCTCCCCTTTTTTTCTCATCCTCAGCTTAAACAGTGTCTTAGAGGGGCCAAAAATTTAAGGCTTCCCAGATCATCACCAACTCCTGCATGGGACCTCAACTTTGTGCTGGAAAAACTCACCCTGCCTCCTTTTGAACCAGCAGCTACTGCGGATATAAAATTTCTATCTTGGAAAACTGCTTTTCTCTTGGCAGTCTCTTCAGCAAGATGGGTTTCAGAACTACAGGCTTTCATGGCTGTGGAGCCTTTTATTACATTTTACCCAGACAGGGTGCCCCTCAGGACCAATCCTTCTTTTATGCCTAAGGTGGAATCCATTGTGGCTCTTAACCAGACAATTCACCTGCTAACATTTTACTTGAATCCACAGAACAAGGGGGAGTGGATTCTGCATTAATTGGACGTACACAGACTAAGATTCTACTTAAACAGGACCAAATCTGTAAGAAAGTCTGAGCAACTACTGGTAGCATTTGCTGCAGGGTCAGAGGGGAAGGCTATACCAAAGCAGACTATTTCAAAGTGGATGAGCCACTGCATTCGTTTCTGCTACTTGCACCATGGTAAACCTGTGCCCAAGGGGATCAGGTCTCATTCCACCAGGGCTGCCTCTACCTCAGCAGCTTTTCTCAGAGGGGTTCCAACCAAAGACATTCAAGAGGCTGCTACTTGGAGCTTTGTTCATACCTTCACAAAGCATTATCATTTGCCTCTCTTCTCCAAATCCAGGGCTGGCTTTGCCACTGCAGTTCTGCAAGGCCTTATGGCCGCTCCTAATGCTGTTTAGTTCCATCCTCCCATCCATAGCTTTGGGATTCTACCCAAATGTAATGACTGCAACAGTGAAACACGAAGAACATAGTACAGTTGTGTACACTTAAATGTAGATGTTAGAGTGTATTCACTATTGCAGTCCGGGTTACCTACCCGCCATCCCCCTTTTCTATACCTTTTCTTTCCTTTACTATATACTAAAGCCTTTGTGGTATATTTGCTTTTAGATGAAGGTAAAGTTTATGTTGCTAAAAGTGCATTTACATATATTTCTGTTTATATATATATATATATATATATATATATATATGTGTGTGTGTGTATATATATATATATATATATATATATATATATATATATATATATATATATATATATATTTATTTATTTATTTATTTTATTTTTTTTTGCTTTGGGGGGCACCTGACATCTGGGGCAAGAAAAATTGAATAAAATGGCGTCGGCTGCATGTTTTATACCCCTGACAACCTGACGTCATGGAATAGGAGACAGCAACTGACGCAGGACCCAAGACTTTGTTATTCAGGCCGACTGAGGGCAACCTGCCAGCAGATTACCCAAATGTAATGACTGCAACAGTAAATACACCCAAACATCTACATTTATGGTAAGTGTACGCAACTGTACTTTCAGGGTGATGGACAGGTTTCGGAAGTGTCTATGCTTCAGCGACCTTCGCTTTAAGTTCGCTGAATTATTGGGCACATTTTACAAGATCCTAGAGGGATTTGATTAAGGAACTATCAAATATTTATTTTATTTAACATTTGTTTACTGGCAAAGTCCGACTTTGAGCAAAGCCATCTTTCAGTGGAGGCCTGGGGAGAAATGCTCCAGGCACATGTCTTTGTGACGTGGGAGGAAACCGGAGCACCCAGAGGAAACCCGCACAAATGCTGGGGAGACATGCAGACTCCGCACAGAAGACACTCCAGCAGAGAATCGAACCGGAGAACCTCTTACTGTGAGGCGAGAATGCTACCACTGCGCCATCCTCTAAGGATCCATTTCTGCAGAGGTCCCATCATCTGTGACTTGTCAGTTGGTTATCCAGCAATCTATTTTGAATTCTTCCATTAATTTCATTTCACATGTAGCCGAAGGAACCTTAGGGGCAGAGCGGGTTCAGGCATTTCCATCAGGAAGCATGCCTGAATGCACATATGTGATATTGCAGAGCCCTTCAAGCTTTCGTTTGTCAATGCTCCTTTTGACGACACTTCTTTGTTTGGCCTCAACATGAAGGATACATTATCCAGGTGTGAGAAGGATGGAAAGACCCTATCTGCAGTGGCTGTATGTTTTTCGACTCCTCAAAGATCCTTTTCTGTGAATCAGTGAGGTGTTCAGAAGTTGTGGTTCAAGAAATCCCAGAATCCTTTCCAGGACACACATAGAGGAAGTTCCCCCAGGCGAAGAGGAGGGAACTCCAGTGGTCAACAATGCCCCCTTGGCAGAGGTGGCCCACAAAACCAGGGGTCCAGAGATTCTTTCTTTGATGGACCTTACGAGCGTTCCTGAAAGGGGGCCCAGTTGTCCACCTCTGGAGGAAATTGGGGGTTGATTATCCCTGCCCTAGAGAGCTTGGCTAGACATAAAAGATATTTGGGTGCAGAGGATTATTTTGAGAGGTCGGATAATGCACTTTTTTTCTTCCACCTGCAATCTCAAGAAAAGTCCTCTATGTTCTATCCGGTCAGAAAGAACAAGCAACAATTTAAGTACAAAAGCTGCTAGAATAAAGAGAGTCTCCAAGAGGTCCTGTCAGACCAGATGGAGTCCGGAACTTACTCAAGGTTCTTTTTACTGCCAAAGAAAACAGGGGACTGGAGACCAATTTTGGATCTCAGCAATATAAACAAATCAGTTTGACTCGCCAAGTTTCGGATGGTGACAGTTCACGCCATTCTGCCTTTTCTGGGCAAGGACAACTGGATGTGCTCAGTATACCTTCAGGATGTGTACTATCACATAAAGTGGAACAGACATTTCAGAAGGTGCTTACACTTGCTGCTGGAAGCCAATCATTACCAGTTTAGAGTTTTGTCCTTTGGTCTCACTACAGCCCCTAGTTTGTTCATCAAATGTATGGCAGTATTTGCAGTTCACTTTGGACTGCAAGGATTCTGGGTGTTTACTTATCTAGATGAGTGTCTCATTACTACCCTGACCAGGCATCAGTTAATAAAGGCTAGACATTAGATCCTCCAGATGTGTTCACATCTGGGGATAACCGTAAACTATGACAATTCTCAACTGGAACCAACTCATAATTTGGAACTTATAGGAGCACTGTTCAGCACAGTCAATGATGGCTTCACTGTCTCCCTCAAGGGTTCATACTATAAGATCACAGGTCAGAAAAATTATATGCAATACCAAGATGTTGGTATGCTTGGTCCTTCAAGCTGTAAGATCAATTTTAGTGGCAGTAACACTAGGACCTTTAGTCAGATTTTGTATGAGGATTCTGCAGTGGATGCCAGCAATGCAATGGTCGATACTTTACCAACCCATGTGAACTCTGATACGGATCACTCACATATGTAAGAGAGATCTCAGGTGGTAGATTTAGTCGGATCAGATTCTACAAGGCTGTCTGTTCATTCCACCCTCAGCCCAAAGGCCATAGTGACCACGGGTGCTTCCCAGCAGGGGTGGGGGGGGCACTTTCTGGGGAAACCGGTCCAAGGCACCCAAAGAGGCCAATTTTACATATCATTGTCCTAGAGATAAGAGCAGTGCTTTTAGCGTTGCAGGTCCTTCAGAATGCTCTCCCTTCTGGGACGATTGAAATTCAAACAGACAGTATATCAGTAGTTTGGTACATCAGCAAACAAGGAGGGTCCAGATCTTACCCCTTGTGTCAAGAAGCACTCTGAGTGTGACAATGGGACAACTGGGTTGGGAGGGTGGCCTACTGGTTAAGGTGTTTGCCTTACAAACACAAGGTGCAGGGTTTGAGTCTCACAAGGGATAATTGGCTAGGCTTAAAATGGCTCGCAAGGGCAGTTAGCCTAGTACTAATCTATGAACCTAATTACAAGTCCCTATGAACCTAATGACAGTCTCATTAAACCGCCTTCTCTTAGCAATGCACATTCTGCGGAAGTCCAGTGTGATAGCAGATAAGCTGAGCAGGTGCATTCTTCTACCTCGCAAGTGGTCTCTCAACAAGAATGTGCCACAAATGATTTTTCATCAGTGTGGCCAACCTTGTTGCAATCTTTTTGCTTCTCCTATAAACAACAAATGCAGCAGCTACTTTGCCCTAATCCCCCCACAGGGGGAATCATGAAAGGATGCTCTACTTCACGATTGACCCCCAGGTCTGCTATACACCTATCTACCAATTCCGCTAATTGTGAAATTCCTACAGCAAGTTGCCTTGTTGAAATGCAGAGTCATCCACATTGCACCTTACTAGCCTCGACAGAATTGGTTCTCCTTCCTTTGGCCTCAATTACTTTACCAACTTTGGATTATGGATCCATTTTCAGACTTCCTGTCTCATCCAACAGACGTATCAAACCTCATCCTGATGACCTGGCTTCTCCAATTCCATTAATAGCCAGACAACCTATGCTGTCTTCCTCTATCCGATGTATACTTTTATCTTCACATAAACCTTCAGCACATAAACGCTATTCCAGTAAATATAAAAAAATTGTGTATTGGGCATATCAAAATCATGTTGAACCTTTTTCAGCTCTTATACATTACATCCTTGAATTTTTGGCCCTACTTTTTAAAGGAGGAGCAAGTTCCTCAACCATTAATGTTCAGTTAGCAGTTTCAAACTTTCACATTAGATTTGCAGGTTCCTCAGTAGCCTGTCATAAGTGGTACAGAGCTTTCTTGAGAGGCAGTCTATTTTTAAGACCTTTTTTCAAGACCCCACTCCCTCATGGGGCCTCAGTCTGGTACTGCAGGTATTTATACATTTCCCCTTTGAATCAGCAGCCAAGCGTAACCTTAAATATCTTACTTGGAAAACAGTTTTTCTAGTAGCCATTACATCTGTTAGATGAATTTCAGAAATTCAAGCATTGTCTTCAAAACCTCTGTACTTGATTTTTCACAGTTACAGAGCTACATTATTAACCAATGCATCCTTTCTTCCTAAGATGGTGTCAGAATCTATTGTCACAATTTGCCAGTTTTCTTCCCCAGTTTTACTAACAAAGGCGAATACATGTTACATTGCATTTTTATCTGTATAGAATAAAAGACATAAGATAAACAGAACAGTTTGTTTCCTTTGGGAACTTGAAATTGGGAGAACCAGATGCCAAAATAACTTTAACTAGATGGCTAACTGATTGTACATCATTTATTTGTAAAAAAAAAAAAAAAAAAATAGTGTTACCATACCCCAACCAGTACGAGCTCATTCAACTAGATCTATGGCAATGTCTTCAGTTTTTCTTTGCAGGACGTCCATGGACGACATATGCGCAGCAGCTACTTGGGCTACTTCCCCATACCTTTGTTGCTCATTACAAACTGAATCTGGTCTCTAGAGGTACAGCATCATTTGGTTCAGCTGTACTCTGGAACATCCTTCCTTGAGTCCACCCAGGATTTTAAGTAGCTTGGGACTCAGTCCCATCAGTTGAGGATAGAATGAAAGTTAACATCATCAGATAAAGTTATGTACTTACCATAATGTTCCATCTGTGCTGCCCATTTTCATTCTTCCTCAGCTCCTCACCCACCAACCCCCATCCTTCACAAATTTCTGGAAGAATGAGTTTTTAGGGGATATCACTGTCTTGTATATTGAACTCCAGATATAATCATATTTATTGCCTGCATGCAATTTTTCACATCCTTTATCTGTGCATTGTAAATATTTCCTTTCTGACGAAAATTAGCAAAAAAGATTTGAGGTGACTTAAGGTTGGTGCATTATGGGTAAGTGAGAAGCTTGAGAGTTGCTTTAGCAATGGCCAAGTTGGAACTGAGGGATCGAATCTGAACCCATCAGTTGAAGAATGAAAATGGGCAACACATGGAACATTATGGTAAATACATAATTTATTTTTTCCAGTCATCTGAGTAAACAAATACTTGAAAGAAACACAAATCACATCCAGAGAGTAAAGTACAAAGAAAAAGAGTTAAATAATTGGATCAGGAATGTCAACTCAACAAGTATTGCAGTGCATACTGTAAAAGCAGTCCTGAAGAAGAGATGCTAACATACCTTCAGATCATTCGTGAAGTCTTTGACTTTGTTGGTTTTAAGCATCAGTAATTTTTCTGAACAGGTAGTCTGCTTTCAAGCATCTGCAAACCAACAGTTAATCTGGCAAGACAATTAATTTCTGCAGTGGAATATACCTATATTCCAAAACTGCAAGATAAGAAAGAGCTGCTGTAAAAGCTATGATGATTACAAACATCTTTCCAACTAGACTATTTGACAGAGGAAAGACTGGACCTTGTGTGTCTGAATTCCCATTTCTGACTTGTGTATTGTGTATCAACCAAATGTAACAACATTAGGTATCCCTCTGTCTCAAGAATAAAGGATAGTAGCACCCTTCGCCTATGGAGTCCATATCCTAAGCCAGCCCAAGCAATTTGGAAGGAAAAACGCAGAGACCTAAACAGAAATACCTTGGTAGTCCTGAGAAGGACTTGTGGTATGTGCTCTCAGATCTTTTGAAACCTGAGCTGATTGAAGATTACAGTGAGCAGTTTCTCCTGCTGAGTATTCGTAACCACTGTCTCATTCATCTGGTTGAAATGATGTAAAGTTTCCTCAAATAAGTTTCTAAATAAAAGCTCTATTCTTCATTGTAGACATCTGTTGTATGTCTTCTTGATAAGTGGTTCTCACCTTCACCAGACATTGTTTGGACTGTGATTCTGGGAGACAGGTCTTCTTTGTGAGTATTCCAGCCTCCGTTGCCCTAACATTTGGTCCTTCTCTAACTGCAGCCTTCCAAGTTGGTTTACATTTTTGCTGCTTGTGATTCTTCCAAGCAGTAAACAAGTGCAAATGGCTTTTGAGGTCAGGTACCGTAGTAATGTACTCACCATATCCATTGCCCTGTAGGAAGGCATTCTGCATTAGCTACTGATTGCTGTCCTGCCTTCTCCCTGTTTTTGGAGAACCACTCTATTCAGCATCTGCAGATAGATTTTCCTTTAAGTCTGCAAGTTATGTAATTAATTGTATCCTTGTGTTCTTGTTTCTTGTGTTGCATATCTCACTAAGCAGATGGATATAGAACTTTGAGGCACAGGTGCAATGTGTGTGTAATCTTAATCTGATGAATTTTGTTACTTCATGTGGTTGTAGGAGGCATGAGTGCCATTCATTGTAAATATGAGGGGAAATAACTGGTCAGAATGTCAGATTCTGGCCACAGCTAATTTAGCAAAACTTAGCAAAAATAAAACAAGTCCTTTTTCCAGAGGAAAAATTGTCCAGTTGAGGGTTTCAACTATCTTTATTCAAAGATGGGCGAGTGTTCTCATCTGAATACTTTGTCCTGCAGTCTCTTGAGGCTGCAGGATGGGATATCAGATCAATGCTTCACTGATTTGACTTTTATCTGTTTATATTTCTAGACTTAACACTCTTGCAGATGATGTATCATTAGGCGGCATCCAGTTTGATATAATCATGAAATATGAAACTGATAAATATCTAAAGTTCAGGCCAGTTCCTTATAGTAGTACCCAGGGCATGTATAAGGGTGGGCCTTAAAGCCTGCAATGTTGTTGCTGCTGCTGCTAAGCTTTAGAATGTGCTTCCTTTTGAAATGGTGAGTATGTTATATTGGGTTTATCAGGTTTACAGCAATTGGTTGAAGTGCATATTTCTTGGAGAAAGTTGCTGTATGGTGGAAATCTCCATATGATAAGAAGTGGCCCATTCTTGGTAGCAAGTAGGGCTGTGTAAGACTTGGCATCTGAAGCTTCCTTGGTGGCTTTTCTTCATGATGTTTGTATAATGCTGCTCAGATTCCTGCTCTTTTTCTTCATTACTACACCTAGAATATCGATATGTTGGATAGATCCTTGGAGAACTCAACTCATTTTGTAAATTTTTTTTTTGTGGGTTGTTCACTTCTGACTACTCTTGCAGAGAGGCAGCATTATATTTTCCCTGTGTCTTATTTTGTTTGTTTGTTTAAATGAAAAAAGTGTTTTTTTTTTTATTTTGCTTATTCTCCCAGTTTCAGTGGTCACTCACACTAGTTTGGTCAACCTCTTCCAGCTTCAAGACGCTTCTTCCCATTTTCATGGAGTGTGGTTGTGGGAGTCAAGTAACCCTGAGCAACAGCCACTTGGTATGTGTGATTTGACTGGGAAAGCATCAGTATACATTGCCTTACCTTATTTGTAAAGGCTTTAATCAAGCCAGTCTTGACCAGTAGTATATTTGAAAGGAAGTCATTGCTACTAGCACCTCTTTTCACAACTCTGGTCACACAGTTATTTATCCTGATTCTTTTAGATTCTCTGTAAGCATAAAAATAAACTCAGAAGCTAAAGGTTGTGGTTAAGAAGACCTTGGTTCCTGCCAAGACTTTTGACATCTGACAAGGTTCTTCTTTTGGCTGATGTGTTGGAATCTAGGCCTTTAGGATCAAAGTCACACACACTAGCAATAGTCTTTTTAAATCTGGAGGATTCAAAGTACGTGGTCTTAAACGCACAGGAGGTTGCATCTGTGTTGGAACCCTCTCCTTAACTCCCCTCTGCCAAATTCAGAGCTGAGGCAGAACTCTCTTGAGGCCAGTGTACCTTCCCATCTGATCATAACATTGAGTTGAAATAGCTGGCTAGGTCTATGTAGGGGGTACATGATAGGATACAGGTGGCTGTATTTCCTGGCAGCAGGGGATGTAAGTGCTAAGTTGTTGGTCTTTAATTTATACTGGATCCCATTTTGTTGACCAGTGTTCTCACCAGAAGTGGTATTATCAGTAGTCCAGATAAAGCTATCAGTAGTCCAGATAAAGCTGCTTCACAGAGTCCATTGCAGCCATTATCAGTGCATCAGCTCTCATTGAAGATATCAGTTGCATCTTTATAAACCATAAGCTATATCTTATAGCTCATACCTGTAACAGAGATACTATGCAGTACCAGGCAGTATGTTTGTAGAGCCTGTTCTCAGCATTGGAATATTCCATAATGCTGATTTCTGGGATAGTACTTACCTCATTGGCAGCAAGCAACCTTGCTGTTTCAGGCACACCCCATATCTGCTCAGGCAACCCATTACACGTTGCTTGGGTCTCAGAGCTCATGGTTACTGCTCTGTACAGGTGCCATTGCAGATTTTAACTTTATACACCTAACCAAACCTCATGATTGTAGTCTGTACAGGGTCTTAAAACAAGAACCACAGAGAAGGCGTCACAAGATAGAAACTCTGTGTAGATTTCCTGACAGGGAATCTTGCAGCTGAGTAGAGATCATACAGTCCAAAAATAAACTTGCTTCACCCTTGGAGTAAGAACTCTGTCAAAAGGAAAAAAAATTGGGCATATCGGGATCAGGCAAAGACGAAACTTATCAACTCCCCACTAGTGATTACAATGGACATTCTAAAAGATGAGCCTCAGGCTTCTCTCAAGATGGCCCTGTTTTCACAGAGTTCCTTTGCATGATTCAGAAAAATGGGGCTGGCCAAGAGATCCCATTCCCTTCCCACAAAGGTGATTGCAGCTTCAGTCCTCAAACCTCCATGCCACCCAGGCTGCATGGAACAATTTTGCCACAGTAGCCTTGCTGCCTCAGAAGTCGGGTAGTAGGATTTTATGCCCTCCCTGAGACTGGCTGCGAATGACATAACACGTAAACCAGTCCCAGTATCAATACAGCAGTTCTTAAGTGGGCTTCCATGTCACAGTGCCCACCCATCCATCCACAAGATAGTTCATAGGGATGGATATAATTTGTAAGGTACATCTTTTCATCATGTACAATATATTTGAGGATGCTTGAGTATTTCAGCCATATGGTTTATTTTCAGAGGGATCACCTGGATGACATGAACTGTACATAAGGACATGACAGAAGGGGATGAGAAGCAAGAGATTAAAACCCTTTCTGACAAGTTTTGTACACTGATGAACTACTGATTTGAAGTTGATGTCTTCATTTGTTCTCCAACCTATGGGACACTGATCCGGGATGGATCTGACTCGGCCGTATTTCTCCGGGATCGGATGCGAGCTGTAAGCCACTCCTGTAGCTGTAATGCCCATCTCCTTCCCTCTTCAGATCTCATTTGCCGCGCTCATTGCAACCATCATGGTCTGCTGCTTCAGGCTTTTTTTGGGTAAGTGTGTTTAGTTTATTGACTTACATTCTCTTTCTGTCTAAAAATCTCTCTCTCTATCCTTTTCCTATCACCATTGAGATCCTTGATGAGCTCATCCTCAGAATCCGTCCTTGCTCCCTCTGTTTCTGTTCCGGATTCCACCATCCTGCTACCTCAGGGACAGCCTGCTACCTCTCTGCCCCAGGGTGCTCCTACATGGGAACAGCTAGGCATTTTCGAGTCCTCCCCAGAGACCTCACCCCCGAGGAGGTTCCTTGAAAACGCATGTGTAAAAGGAGGCACTTAGACTCCCCACTGGAGTCTTTCACGGAGGACACCAACTTGGAGGAAGGGGAGGGTTCCTCCCCGATCACCCCTCATTTGGAGACATCATGGAGATCCTGTGGCAGCATGGGGGGGTGGTCTGTCCAAAAACCCAACCCTGACGAGTCAGTGTTCCTTCAGGCATTTGGCGCAGGACCCTCTACTTCCTGGGTGTCCTCTCCCGCAGATCCTTTAGTGGATCTTGTTACATCTTGGGCGTGGAAGGAGCCCAACACAGTGGAGCCTATCCCCAAATGTCCTGATAAGGTCTTCAGCACCCCTACCAGCAAACCACACTGGTCTAGGGGACCCCCTGTTGATGCCATGGTGGTGACGGCCACCAAGAAGGAGCTCACACAGGAGAGCTCCAAGGTCCATCCACCGGACCGCGAGTCTAGGACCTTGGACTGTTTTCGGAAGCAGGTCTATGCTTCAGCAAGATTCTCTGTACATGCACTGAACTACATGGCACACATTATTAAGCTTCAGTGAGACTTGGTGGAGGAGGTCACTGAGTCTACCCCAGGGTCCATGTTGGTGGAGGATAGGAAGGTTTTCTCCTCTCGAATGGCCACCCTCACCTCCATTGCCATTACCTCTATGTGGCTTCTCTCTCATGATACTGAGGGCACCACCAGAGCTGCTGGAGCAGGCGTTGCCATCAAGCATCACACCTGGCTCTGACTTTGTACCTTCTTGGAGCCCTTCAAGACGTCATTTACAAATGCCCCGTATGATGGTTCCACTCTCTTTGGAAAGATGTTATGCTGTACACTGGTCCAGAGTAAGGAGGACGTGAAGATCGTCTGCTGTCAGAATCTGCTTCTCAATCCCCTAACAGTCTTTCTCCAGGAATCAGTGGGGGGGGCAAAGAATATATGGTTCTGGAAGTCTCAGGGTTATTCCCGGGATGCTGTGGACTCTACTTCCCCTAGAGGCAGAGGGGGATTTGACAAACACCGCTCTCATGGCAGAGGGGACCCAAAGCATCAAGGTTCTCGGGACCCATTCTGAGACAGGCCCGCTCAGCCGCCCTGAAGGGTTGCCGGCTGCTCGTCTCTGGAGGCAGTCGGGGGTCGACTATCTCTACACCCAATAGCCTGGGAGTGTATCACAGACGATCAGTGGGTGTTGCGAATCATATCCAGAGGATATTCACTTCCCTTCCTGAGGCGGCCAGTTCCAGCCAAATGCCTCCCGGATGTTCCACCTGTGCAAAGGGAAGCAGCAGCACAGGAGATTTCCAAGCTGCTAGAAAAACGAGTCATCCAGCCCGTGCCCCCAGACCAGTCCAGATTAGGCATTTACTCCAAGTTCTTTTTAGTGCCAAAGAAAACGGGATTTGAGGCCAATTCTGGATCTCTCTACCCATAACCTGTCAGTTGTCAAGACGAAATTCCAGATGGTCACACTCCAGTCTATCCTGCCTTTCCTGCAGGAGAATGACTGGATGTGCTTAGTAGACCTCCAAGATGCATACTATCACATCAAAATGGACAGAAGCTCTCGGAGGTTTCTTCGCTTCCGGCTGGGGGCCAGTCATTACCAATTCAGAGCACTACCCTTTGGTCTCACCACAGCCCCCAGGATGTTCACCAAAGTGATGGCAGTGTAGCAGCTCCCCTGCGGCTTCAGGGCTTTCAGGTCTTCCCCTATCTGGATGATTGGCTCCTTTCCTACCCTCCAGGCATCAACTCTACCAAGCCATGAATTTCCTCATCCAAACCGCCCACCAATTGGGTATCACCATCAGTCTCAACACATCCCTGTTAGAACTGGTTCAAGTTCTGGACTTCATTGGAGCCTGGTTTTACACCATTCAGACCAAGGTTTTCCTGACATCCAACAGACTTCAGTCCTTCAGACTTCATGTCTTGCATATTCTTCAGGTTTCATCTCCTCCAGCGGAGTTTGTTTTAAGGGCATTGGGGTCCATGGCAGCCACGATCACCCTTGTTCCCCAAGCTTGGTTGCACATGAGGGTGCTCCAATGGGCACTGGTGGTCTAGTGGTCATTTCTAGATCTACCGCTCTCGCATCCTGTTCGTCTGTCTTGAGCATGCACAGATTCTCTTCTCTGGTGGATTCAGTCCCCGGATTTTCTTCGCTGTTGCCCGTTTATTCTTCCCACCCATCTGACCACGGTGACCACAGATGCATCCCTGCTCCGGTGGGGGGGCATTGCTTGGGAAGGACAGTTCAAGGCACATGGTCTAACTTGGAGACCCAGTTGCACATAAACGTTGTGGAGATTAGGGCGGTGCTATTGGCATTGCAAGCTCTTCATGCCCATCTTCCCCTAGGGACGATTGCCATCCAGACAGCATGTCGGTAGTGTGGTACATCAACAAACAGGGGTGAACCAGGTCTTACCTTCTTTGTCGTGAAGCCATGAGATTGTGGGAGTGGGCGATCTCCATCAGTCTTTTTCTGGTGGCAGTGCACATTCCAGGGAGATCCAGCATTCTAGTGGACAGGCTCAGTAGGTCTGTCCTGATGCCTTGCAAGTGGTCTCCGAATACTTCAGTAGCGAAACAGATTTTTCTAAAGTGGGGTCAGCCTTGCTGCGATCTCTCTGCCTCTCCTAATGCAAAGTGCAGTGAGTTTTTCACTCTGCTCCCCCCTCCGGGGGAGTCCCCCAAAGGCACTCTGGTTTATGCTTATCCTCCACTTCTTCTGATTCCAAAGTTCATTCAGTAAGCGCAATGGCTGGTGAGCTCAGTCATTCTCATTTCCCCCTTCTGGCCTCGCCAAGTATGGTTCCCTTTTCTGTGGTCTCACATAGTGTGTCCACCCTGGACAATTGGATCCAGTTCCTGATCTGGTTTCTCATCCTTCAGGGATTCCACTTCCAGATCTGGTCAGTCTGAAGGTCATGGCTTGGCTGCTCCATTTCCCATGATAGTTAGGACTCCAGGGCTATCTTCTCTGGTTAAGAAGATCTTGGTAACTGCTCGTAGATATTCCATGAAGGAAGATCTGTTCGAGTAAGTGGAAGCATTTCTCAATTTGGGCATCTCAATAGGATTTGGATCTCTTCATTGCTCCTATTCCTGTTATCTTAGAGTTTCTGTCAGGCATTTTTCAGCAGTGTAACAGTTTCTCTACGGATAAAGTTCAGCTGGCTGCCATTTCTAATTTCCACATAGGGGATAATTCAGCTTCTCTAGCCTCTTCTAAGCTCTGCAAAGCCTTTCTCAGGCATACCTTTCTTCTTAGGCCACCAATCAAGGACCCTACGCCCCTTGGGATCTTACTCTGGTCCTTCAAGCCTTGGTTTCTTCCCCCTTTGAGCCTGCTGCTTCAGTGGATCTGCAGTTCCTGTCTTGGAAGACAGCCTTCCTAATTGCTATTACTAGAGCTAAAAGAGTGTCAGAGCTTCAGGCCTTATCAATTAAACCTCCTTATATGATCTTCCATAAAGACAGTGTATCTTTGCACACTATTCCTTATTTTCTGCTGAAAGTGGCCTCAGAATAAAACATCAGTCAGGTTATCAACCTCCCTGTCTTTCCGAACTTTCAGAATAAGGGAGAGTATAAATTGCACCTGCTTGGATGTTCATAGACAATTACATTTTTACTTGCACAGGACAAAGGCCTTTTGCAAGTCATTGCTCATTGGATTTTTCAGTGTATTCTTTTGGCATATTCAATTAAAGGATTGTCCCTGCCAGGTCAAGTTAAGGTGCATTCTACTAGGTCTGTGGCTACTTCAGCTGCCTTTTGGTTCAAAGTTTCCTTGGATGACATTTGCTCTGTGGCTACCTGGGCATCTTCACATACTTTTATCTCCCATTACAAGATGGACCTTCCCTCCAGAAGTAGGGCATCTTTTGGCTGTGCTGTGTTATGGAATATCCTTCCATGAGGGCTTCTCAGGTGTTAGGTAGCTGGGGGGCTCTGTCCCACAAGTTGAACAAATGAAGACAACAGCTTCAGATAAAGAAGTTACGTACTCACCATAACATTCCATCTGAGTTGTTGCTCTTCATTTGTCTTCATTCATCCCTCCCTCCTTCCCCCTGTCATATATTGGTTGTGTGGTGGTCTGGCTGGAAAAGACACGGCCCTTCTTCTGGCATAAGTGGCCATTCCTTCGAATACTGTCTGGGTTATTGTACCAAGGGATACAATGTTGTGTCAAGTTGGATTGCTAGGGTGAGCAGCAAATTCGATCTAAAGGGAGGAAGGATACTAGGCATTATGGGTAGGGAAGGAGCTCGGAGCTCAGATCTGATGCTGGAGAAATGCGGCCGAGTCGGATCCATCCCGGATCCGTGTCCCACAGGTTGAAGACAAATGAAGAGCAACAACTCAGATGGAACGTTATGGTGAGTACATGACTTCTTTTTCCATGTGATTTATAACACAGCTGAGATTTCATTCAGAGCTACATCTGCCAAATTGCAGTACATTGACACATCACACTTCATCTAAGTGACTTTGTGGAAGACAGCAATGTGGTGTTTTTTGTCTCTTTTCACAGGACTTTTCCTGCTTCATGCGAAAACGAGTTGTCACCTTAAGAACATGGAAGAGCACATTAAGAACTCTGATAGTTGTAGGAGTAAAGCTTGAGCCTCCATAATAGATGTTCTGTAGAATTTAGAGGAACCAGCATCAGGTGTGGTTTCAACATGGACTACTGCAACCTGTGCAAGGTAGTTGGGAAGGGACCATAGATTAGGCATCTTTTGCAATAACAATAATATTGCTCACAGTGGCAGAGATTTTCTCTTACTAGGAGATTGTGTGTAGGTTCCTATATGGATAGCAGCAGTCCTGAAGCATTTCCCAGCTGCTGCACTGTGGAGGCAGTCAGGGGAAGACTATCTATTCACAACCAGATGGTTCAGTGTTACATAAGGCAAGTGGATAAAGGGCTATGGTATCCAGAAATTACAGAACCCCTTTCATCGTACTTCCCCAAGCCAAGATTCATTGCCTCACCCCATCAGAAAGATTAGGCAGGGCAGGAGGCCTTGGCATTTTTAATCAAAAGAGCCATTTAGGAGTTCCCAATAGGCCAAATTAGCTAAGGCTACTGCTTGGAATCTGGCCATCCTAAACAAGAGTCATTTAGGAAGGCCCATTAGATCAAGTGGCCTAAGCCGGCTTCTTTAATTTCTTTTTGGTGCCAAAAAAGACTCGACCTTAGACTGTTCCTGAATCTCAGTAGCCTAAATGAGTTTATTTGAAACTGGAAGTTTTGCATGCTGTCTGTCCCAGTGGTTTTCCGTTATCTTTCATAAGGATATTTGGTTTACTTTTTTACCTTCTGGATTTCTACCACCTCATCAGGATTGCTCAGGAGTTTTGCTTCAGGGCAGCAACCAGTTCAGTCAGTTCTGGTGCCTCTTCCCTTCAGTCTCACCATAGCACTCAGGGTGTTTACTGTATGTATGACCGTAATAGCAACTCACCAGAAGCTACAAGGAGCAAGTTTGTTTCTCTTCTAAGACATTTGATTCCTGGTTGCACAATCCAGGGAAGCAGTAACGCAGCACACTATCAGATGTCTCTGATAAAATGTTTATGTCTGCTGCGCATCACTGTCAACAAACCCCCTTTGACCTCTACTTCCTCCTAGAGAAGTTAGCTAAGGCTCCCTTTGGACCTGCAATGTCAGTCGATCATAAGTTTGCCTTTTGGAAGAACCTGTTGCTCTTTGCAGCTGTCAACAAGCCGAATTTTGGAGTTACAGCCATTCCCACCTAATTTTCCAGAGGGAAGAGGGTCATGCTCCGCACTAATCTTTTTTCATTAAAAGTAACTACAAAGGAGAAACCTGGGTTATTCATCTCCCAGTCTTTTCACCCAAAGTAAAGAATAAATATTTACTGCACTGAATGGAGGGTTTGCAGAATCCTGAGATTTTTACATTAACAGCTAAGGCCTTCAGAAAGTCCGAACAGCTGTGTATTTTTACATATTTATTTTTTGCCCTGCAGAGGATGGGATTGCAGCTTTGCACTTATTTGTGATCATCTCTTATAAGTAAGCTAGCAACCTGTGGGACTTATCGGCACTGATAAAGAATTGGGATCCAAGTAGCCTTATGTAAACATGTAAAGAAAAGTCTGAGGAAGTTTCAGGTGTTGAGCATTCCTAGTATATGCAAACACACACAGTCCTACTGGTTACCGAGGCTGTCCTACTACTTAAGGTCTGGTATATTAAGTCAGGACTTTTTTCTTCAAGATGTAGCAATTTTGGGAGTTGTGTATAGGGTGGGAGTGTTGGTGGGCACAGTTCCCTGTGTGCAGCAAGGGCTCCCCCACATGAAATACTTGTCAGTGATTAAATACATTTTTTTTTTTTTTTTTTTTTTAATTGCTGCACCTCACAACTTTGCTGATTGGCTGTTCTACCTTTACACAAATTGGCATATTCATTCTGGGAGAATGTATTTTTTATTTATTTACTCTTTGTTGACTGAGTTGGTCCTAAATGGCCAGTGCCCAATTTTCAGGAGGGACCCAAGGTGGTAATCAAACTGACAAGGGGAATTTTGGCCAGGTCACTGTGGAACTTCCCCTGTTCTTTCTGTGACCTTGTGAGAAGATGGATGAAAGGGCTACTGGATCACCAAGTGGCATGAAAAGAGAAACCCTTTCAGCATCCTTTTGGGAATATAAAATAAAGGAATGGCTATTCTGAGTAGCAGTTAATGTATTATTGGTCAGAATTTTGGAGGATTAGATACTCCAAAAATGTATTTCAAAGGTCAATCTAAGTATTCATTTACTGTTTCTTGTAATAGGTGATGGAACATCTGGAGTTAGAAACAGAAGCAGAGGGATAAATAAAATTGTGACACGGAACCTAAAGGAAGTAGTGCAAAGAAACTCTGCTGCCGAGTGTGTGCAGAGTGAGGTGGAGGAGAGAGATACTTATGCTGAGGCAGCATCTGTAAGTAGGGGGAGTCTTCAATACAAAATGACTTGACAGAAAGAGACCTGTTATGCACAATGACGAGATCAGGATTTTGACTGGTACTTCAAGATAAAATTGTTTGCCTGTTAAGATTTTCTGTTAATGACATTATGCCAGTAATTCATTTGGGCAAAGAATACTTTTGTCCTTCTGAGACTGAGAAACTGTTAGAATTTGTGTTAAGGAGCAGGAAAAATTAACATCCGTGGAATTGTTTCATTTTAGTTTCTGTTATTACAGTAGCTAAAACCTTATTGTAGTGCAATTCTGCTGTAATCCTTTGTTAGGAAAGGACATTTTGAGTTTTTTTTCCATAGCTCTATTCAAGAGAGCTGTTTCTTTTAAAATACTTTGTTGATAGATTTGGACTGGGGTGTGAGGGACTTTATTGTATGTTGAAAAACACATTTCCCATTGCTTGCATTGTTATAAATCTTTTAAGAGCTAATGTGAAATAATTAGGAAAAACAAAAATGTCTCTCTTATTGTAGTCAACAACACCTTTTAAATGAATGTCTGAAAGGGAAAGGTAATACTTGTGGGGATGTTGAGCATTTAGCATAAGACTGCAAACCTTTTTGTACAACATGTAGGGGACATGGTCATTTTGTATTTGCTTTGGGAAAGGGTTTACAGAACAATACAGAGAATGTTAGTGAGGAATCTGATATGGAACAGATTGCTGTAGATGGTCATGGTTTTGATTATGGTCATTTAAGAGGTAAAGGAATCAGAAGATGATTCAAAAGTAGGAAGTTATACATTAAACAAAATTGATAAAGCAGGAAATAAAATTATTAAAATGGGAAAAGATTCAGACATAGAAAAAGGAAAAAAACTGACTAAAAAGAACTGTTAACTCAAAGAAGAGAAATACATAATTTTAAAATCCTTTCTTTAAATGTTAACAGTATTATAAATGTTGCGAGAAGATTTATCTTAGAGTGGTATAAAAAGAGTGATCTGTTGATAATGTTAGATACTTGACTGTTAAAAGAATGACAATAAACTGAGCAATTATTGGGGAAATTCTATATTTTGGAGCTTAGGAACTGGATTATACAATACATTTTATGGGCAACTTTTTAGTGAACTATAATTCATGTTGGCAGAGATTGTAGAATAATAATTTATGTATTTGAGCATGCATTAAATCTGGTAAAGAAATTGAAGAAAAAGTTTAAACACAATGGAATATTTGACAGTTAACGTGGAAATTATTTTGGGAGATTTAAATTGTAATTTACGTAATGGGTAGCAAGAAGAGGATGCAAGATTAAATAAGGAAATGCATAAAAAATATATGGTAGTAAATACAGAATGTAAATTTGTATATCAAAAACAGAAGCTTAAAACAAAGATCAATTACATAATTTTTTTTCAAAAAGCTTGTAAGCTAGTGATCAAAAAGTTATGAAGGTAGATTTTATGATCGTTTTGCTACTGAAGTTGAGCTTGGATTTAACAGTCAGATACTTAACAAGGCTAAAGGTTTGAAAAGATTTAGAGCAATGTATGAGAATGTCTATATTAGAAGAAGCAAAAAAAAAGGAAATTGATAACTGAGCATATTTCAGTAAGACCCTTTTGTAAAAATTGGGATTCATGGTGGATAATCGCGAAGTATAAATATAAGAACTTGTGTGAACAGTTAGAAAAACTGTATAATGTGGAACGAAAGTTGCTGTATGAAGGAAAAGTGATATTAAAGTAATAAGTTATAGATGGAAGAGAAATTGATATCCTAAAAAAAAATTTTTTTTTTTAATTTATGAATAAGCTGAAAATAAGATTCTATTTCAGAACTAAAATACTTGACTCTGGTTAAGAGAGAGGAAGTTAATTTATTTGGAAATCATAGCAAGTATGAAGAAAATAAATTAGGTTAAAATGATAAAAAAGAAGCTGGTAAAAGTAAAGAAAATATTGGAAATAGCTCATGTCAAGAAAAGAGAATATAGGAAGTTCAAACTGAAAAGTAAAGGCAATTAAAAAAAAATTTAAACTAATCATATTGCCATGAAAGAATTGAAAAGGATACAGTATCGTGTTATGATGGTATTGGTCATGGATTTTATAAACAAATGGAACACGAGGAAAAGAGTTTTTTTTTAATACTAGTGGTGGTGAATGAATGATTTTATAAAAGGAATTAGAAGCAGTCAGACATGTAAAGGACCAATGAAATTATTTCTTTTTAACTTCTTTATTGAATTATTATCTGACATAGACAAAACCGACACTCATACAAAAGGGTAGTCCTGACAGAGTACTCTGTAGGAAATTTTTAAACTCTGCCAACTGATTACACTGACAAAACATATGTTCCCAGTTACCTATTTCTTCCTCATCACACCTCCATCATTTGCGATCTACCTGAGGAAAATGTTTTGTAGTCTGCTTGGGGTATAAATGTATCTAGGCAGACAATTTCAGCCAATAAATCCTACATTTCTAGACTTAGTTGCATATTTGGGAGCCATATATATGTCATCCCATTGTTTCTTTGTGAATTGCATATGTAATTTCCCTTCTGATTGATTCCTGTAGTTATTGTGTAATATTTTATATGCCCTACTAATTATCCCTTTTTAACAGCAGCTTCTGTTCTCGATTCAATTAAAAACTCAGCCAGCGCAGGTCTTTCATATAGGATCCCCCTGTTTCTCTTTCTATATTCTGATATCAATCCCTGATAGGGGAAGGCAATCACTTGCCTGCAGTTCAAATGTCTTCTTGGCCTCTTCCCATTTTTTTTTACCTTTCCTTTTGTAATTATTTGATGTCTTTCTATATCACTGTTGTAGTATTCTTTACAATAAGGATCCCCTGTCAAGGGCAGCCTCACATCCAGCCAGTATACCAAAGCCTTTATTTTGTAATGGGTATGCCTTGCATCACACACGTGCTCCTGCACACAGCATAGGGCATAAAGATGATGTCCAGATGCATCATCCTCAGAACTTCTTTGCCGCCAGTCCAAATGCCATCTTTGATAGTCTGTCTGAATGCTCTTTCATCTGCTGGTTGTCTGCCGCTTTCAGATAAGTGCCCCATTGTTTTTTTTTTATTTTTTTTTTTTCTTATCTTTCTTTTGCCTTGTTTCTGGTTGTTGGGTTTCATGTCATCCAGAAAGGGGAAATGCCAGTGCAGGATACAGATTGCCAATAAAGATCATCACTGGCAGTGTTTGCTCTGTTTAGATGCTTCCCATTACCGTACATCTTGAGACTTGTCAGGTTTTCATCCTTAAGACGTTGCATAGTCTGCTGTCTTCTCTTGTGATTTACTTAGAGAACCAGTGACTTAAACTGTTGGTTAAAAACACTATGGAAAGATCTTCCCAGCCCGAAGGTCAGTCATCTGTGAAGAAAAAGACCAAGAAAGCGTGGTTGAATTTTTCAGCTGCCCTGCCTCCACTGGGTGTGTCTACTGAGGTTGGTGAAAGTCCAGAGGGTCATCTGGTTTCTTTCTCAGATTCTTCTGCAATGACCACTTCAAAGGTTGGCATGGATCTGACTATGCACGTCCATGGAAGCCTTGCAGACATCTACATGGGATGTACAGTGGGAACTATGGCTGGTGATTACCAAGTCTGATGTACCACTTAAAAAGTAGCAGAAGACTATAAAAATATTTTGCCTGCTCCAAAATATCCTCAGAGTGAATGACAAAACTTCACTCCAGGTCTCTTTAATGCCCTTATGGCTTTGAAGCCTCCACAGAGGGTTTCTGTTCCTGTTCCTCCTTGATCTTTTACACCTCTTAAGAGGCCTAGGGAGCAGGATTCCTCTGATGATGATGCTGATTCTGATGAAGAGTATCAGTCCTGGCTCTCCTTTTGAGGAGATTTCATTGGGGGACACTATTTCCAGAATAATGGAATTTTTCTAATGAGACTGCTGAGGTGTCTGATGTTCAGAAGAGGTACTATGATCTTCTGCAGATGGAGTCTCCTAGACCCTCTGCTGTTCCTCCTGATTTTTCTCCCCTGCTGGATGCTTTTTCAATTGCTTCCCAGGCTGCTGATTCCCAGCCCCCTGCTCCCAAGAAACCTGTTAGGTTTTATTAAGTAACTGATGACTGCAAGTTTCTTTAAGTGTCGCTGTGCTGGACTCTTCTGTGGTGTCAAGTGGCTTCTGATAAGCACTTCAAATTGTTGCCTTCTTCTAAGTTGCTTCCCTGTGATAAGGACAGTAGAACCATGGAGGGCTAGGTAAGAAGATGTATACTTCTGCTACCGTAGCTTTTGGAGCTGTGAACTGTTAGACACACATGACCAGGTATGTCTTGGCTCTTTTCTCTTAGGCCTGTCAAGCCATTTCAGATCTTCCTAATTCTGAAGGGAAGGCCACCACATTTCCCTTGTTAGAGACACCCTCCCAAGTTATTGCCATTCCATTAAATGCAGCTGATACTTCATCTAGAGCTGCTACTTTTGGATTTGTTTTGAAGAGGTATTCCTGGCTCATATTTCAGCCTTTGGCTGATGATATCAAGGCTAAGCTGTTGGATGCACCTCTGGATAATGAAAATTTCTTTGGTGCTGCTACAGTGTTATTTAAGTCCGTGCAAGAAAGGGGTAAGGCCTTACAGGAGTTGAAGCACATTTTTGTTTCACCTGTTCCCAAGTTCCAGAGGAATTACCCTAATAAGCCTGCCTTTGTCGGAAGACAGTCCCGCCCTGCACCAAAGGTGGTAGAAGGGCTTTCCCTGCTAAGGCTACCCAAACTACTTGTACTCAGAAGACTCTTTTTCTGACAAACCAGGTGCTGTCTGACTATTCTTGCCCTGTTCTTCGGTCACATTCAGTTTTCTCTATGTCTTTCCCTTACTTTTTAATTAAAGATCACCCAAGACTTCTGGGTTCTTTCCATCATTCACCATGGTTTGGAAATTTCTTCCCCTTCCTTTTTTGGCATTCCTCAAGAGCAACTGCCATTTTTTCCAGAGGTGCTTAGGACCTGTTTGCTCAAGGAACAATTAAAGTTCTAACTCTTCAGAGGGAGAAGGGGTTTTATTCCAGAATGTTTTTGGTCCTTAGGATAGAAGGCACCTGGAGACCCATTCTGGACTTCAACAAAATACCTATTTGAAGATCCCTTCCTTTCAGATGCTGTCCCTTCAAACCTTGTTTCCTCTGCTACTTCCTCAGGCTTTTCTGGTTTCTCTGGATCTCAAGGATGCTTATCTACACATCCCTATTTATTCCTTTTTCAGGAAGTTTTTGCATTTTTCTGTTGCTTCCTTGCATTTTCAGTGCTATGCTTTGCCCTTTGAACTCTCTACTGTCCCAAGGGTATTCTTCAAATGCCTCACTCCTATGATTGCTTTCTGCTGGTTGAGAGGGGATACAGATCTTTCCTTACCTGGATGACCTGCTGATTCAAGGCTCCTCTCCGGAGATATTACTTCAGCATCTACACTTGCTATTTCTCTCCTGCAAAGCCTGGGGTTTACAGTAAATTTCCAAAAGTCATTCCTGACTCCTTCTCAGGATCATGTTTTTGTAGGATGCAGGCTCCAAACTGTAACAATGCTGGCAACCCTGCCTCCGCCCAAGGCTTTAACACTGATTGCTTTCTTTCAATCCCTTCTTCCTGTGGCTTCATTTACTGCCAGGGCATTTCTCAGGACTCTGGTTTCATGGTTTCCACCATTCCTGTTTCCCCTCTAGCCAAACACCACAGGAGAAAGCTTCAGTGGTTTGTTTATATATTCATTGGTTTGTAAAGTTAGTTTGGCTTCAGCATTCACATCATTAAGATTTTCTGGTGCATCCTACTTCCTTCCCTCAATCTGGAACTTCAGTGGTGGATTTGTCCGTTGTCCCTCAGCACAGGGCTTCCTTTTCTACTTCCAATCCCCTCTCAAGAAATCTTGACAGATTTTCAGATGGTGGGTGGGGGACCTCCTTTGCTCCCCTGAAAGTGCAGGGCCTATGGTCTCTTTAACAAAAGAAAGACCAGATTATTGTCAGAGATGAGAGAGCCCTTTTTCTGGCTTTTCTGGCTTTTCAGGCTTTTCATTCTGTTTTCCTTCCAGGGCTCCTCAAGATGCTCACAGACAATACTACATTGATGTGGTATGTCAACAAGCAAGGGGGGGAGGGGCATGGTCTTATCTCCAGTGCAGCTTAGCCCTTCAGGTCTCGGATCTGGCTAATCATTAGCCTTATCAGAACATAGTGGCAGATTCTTTGAGCAGGTCCATGGCACAATCCCATGAGTGGATGTGTTCCTAGACATTGTCCACCAGTGGGTACTCCTCAAGTAGATCTTTTTGCTTCCCCTCTGAACAGACAACTTCCTCTATTTTTTGCTAGAGTTCCACACCATCTGGGCTGGAAGGGTGGATGCCCTTTCTTTTTCCAGGAAGGGGATGTTTCTTTATGCCTTCCCTCCCCTTCCTCTCATTCCAAAAGTCCTGTTCAAGTTAAAAAGGATGCTGTCAAAATCTTGTTGGCGACTCTCTTGGCCCAGACAGCATTGGTTCCATCTTCATCATCTAGCCAAGGGTAATCATCACAAGTTACCTCAAAGGGTTGCCCTACTCGCACAAAACAAGGGATCTCTCATCCATCTCCACCTGTCCACTCTTCTACTGACATTGTGGGTGATAGGGTTTTGATCAATAAAGGATTTATTCTCTCTAGCGCCTCGGCCACCAACAGCCTTCAAGGAGTAAAAAAACAATACACTCCACACAATATATATACACATCATGAAGTGACAATTAAGCAATTAAACAATTAAACAATTAATATAATTAAAATTTTAAAAATACAGCATCACTATTAAAGAATACTTTTCCAACAGAATTCTACATTCAACCCCCTGGGTACCAGAGTATTATACTTTAATATAAAAATAGCTTCCTTTTTTAAAAGTATGCATCTAACTTTGTCAAGATCAGATGCCATAATATGTTGTAAAACAGTCGCTTTTAAACCCACAGGGTTGCTACTATGATATTCTTTGAAATGTTGGGCTACAGGGCTATCTTCCCTGTTATTCCGAATGTCTCTTAAATGTTCTAGCAACCTCACTTTGAACATTCTTTTTGTCTGTCCGATATAAAAGTTTTTCACAACTACATTTAATTGCATAAATCACCCCATTTGTTCTGCAGTTATAAACGCCATTAGGTGAAAAAGAAATATTATTAATACAGGGAAAATAATTCACTGTATAAGAACAAATACTACACTTCCCACAAGGCTTAAAGCCTCTTTCCACAATTTGTGTAGACAATCTCAATTCTGGTCTAATGAATTTGGTATAAACTAACAGGTCCTTAATATTCCTTCCCCTCTTAAAGGAAAAGACTAACTTTTTATTCGCTAGACCTGTTAGATCTTTAAAATTCCTTAAAAATTCCCAAAAGTGCAAAATGTACTGCCTAATATTTTCACTGCAAATATTATATGTAGAGACTATAAAAAAATGTTTTTTCTGACTCTATATCATAATTCATCCCATTATTCTGCTTATTCCTAAAAAAAATTTTATTATAGCTATTATGATACCTAATATTAAATACCTTTTGAATGTCCTTCTTAATTAATCTGATGATATATTTTATGGTAATGAACATATTTTTCGTTTGCTCAATTTCCCTCAAAAATTTATTTTCTTCATTACATAATCTGGAGATTCTTAACTCTCCATAGGGCAAAGAATTTATAATATGTCTCGGGTGACAACTGGTGCCCATTAAGAATTCATTAACTGTTCCAAACTTTCTATAAATACTTGTATTAATTTTATTTCCTATTTGTCCACATAAAATAATGTCCAAAAATGTAACCTGTTGCCCACATTGTAGACCATCAAACACTATACCAAATCTATTAACTTGAATATCTTGCACAAAAGTATGCTGTAGGTGAAAGCCACCTTCACATAAGAATACCAAATCATCTATGTATCTAAAGTATGACCTAACATAGTTCTTAAAAAACAATTTATTATAGATACATTCCCTTTTAACCAAACCCATAAAACTATCAGCGTACATGGGTGCAAATGGTGCACCCATGGCTGTACCTTGAATCTGGTGAAATAATTGATTTTCAAAATAAAAATAATTTTTATTTTTTATTTTTATTTTTTATAATTATGTTCTAAACAAAATTTAACTAGATCTAATATATAATGAGTAAAAGGAGTATTACCCATCTACAGTAATATGGCCTCCAACCCAAATGCATGTTGAATGTTGGTATATAGACTTTTAATGTCTAGTGTTATCCAGTACATATCTTCTTGCCATACAATATTTTTAATTTTACTTAGAAAATCGAATGAATCTTGAATATAAGAAGGAAGTTGTTTAGCTTCCTTCAACAAAATACCATGCAATATAATTCCTAAATTATGCAAAAAGTATTTACAGGCAGAGACAATAGGACGTCCAGGTGGAGTAACATAATCCTTGTGAATCTTTGGTAAGCAATAAAAATATGCTGGACCTGTATCTTCACAAGATAGTTTATTTTTAACATCCTTCTCACACCAGTATCCAAGTCTCAAGCCTCTTTGAATTAATGCAGCATAGTTTATTTTAGCTTGCTCTATCAAGTTAATATTCACTTTTTCATATACTGTTTCAACTTCTAATAAATCAAGGCACATTTTAAGGTATTGAGTGTAATGCATTATTACAATTTTATTGCCTTTATCAGAAGGCTTAACAACCAACTCTTTTTGTTTAGATAATTTAATCAACGCTAACCATTCTTATTTAGTTAGATTATATTGAACTTGTTTTAAATTAAAATTTTTGAACATCATATCATATTCAAATTCAATCATGGACTGAAATTTTTTAATACCCTCATGTGTAGAAGGTGGCATAAACTTGCTATTGTGTCCCACTGCAGAAGTATCAATCGTGCAATAAGCATTAAAATCAGTGTTGCAGGAAACAAAAGACTCAAATGAGTCTATTTCAGAATAATATTCATCAGTACTAAAAGTACTGTCATTCAAAGTATTATTAGTCACATCAGAACTAACACAATTTTCAAAAAAATGCCATAAATGCATTTTTCTAATTACTTTAAATAACTCAATTTTACATTCATAAAACTTAGGTATCACAGTTGGAACAAACTTTAAACCAAAATTCAGAACAGAGAAAACATCATCTTCAATAGTACAACCAGATAAATTAAGAACATTATTAATACCATTTAGTTCTTTTATTATTCTGCCATTGGCATTGCTGGCCCCCTCCGTATTGTTCCTGTTAAGGTTAGATGCATACTTTTAAAAAAGGAAGCTATTTTTATATTAAAGTATAATACTCTGGTACCCAGGGGGTTGAATGTAGAATTCTGCTGGAAAAGTATTCTTTAATAGTGATGCTGTATTTTTAAAATTTTAATTATATTAATTGTTTAATTGTTTAATTGCTTGATTGTCACTTCATGATGTGTATATATATTGTGTGGAGTGTATTGTTTTTTTTACTCCTTGAAGGCTGTTGGTGGCCGAGGCGCTAGAGAGAATAAATCCTTTATTGCTTGTTTCCTGTTGTTTCGTTTTGTGTTGAAGCATTAAACTTGGTACCAGTTGGTGCCTCATCTGTGTTGTATTCTACTTGATGGGTTTTGATCCCCTACAGACACTTTTTTTTTTTCTGGGGATGTGCTTTGAGTCCTGCAGGAGGCCAGGAAACCCACTACTAGTAAATCTTACTTATCCAAATGGAAAAGATTTTCTGTTTGGTGTCTTTCTCATAACCTGGATCCAGTTACTGTGGATGTTCTTTTGATGCTATCCTTTTTGCGTGAATTGTTCAATCATGGGTTGGCATATTCTTCTGTTAAGGCCCCCACCTATCGGCTATTTCTGCTTGTTTGCCTTTGAATCCCACTTCAGCCTCTAGATTTGAGGCCAAACAATTTTGTAAAGGCATCCTTCACATTAGGCCTCCCCGTAAGGCTGTCCCTCCTCCTTCCTGTTACCTTAATTTTGTTTTAGAAAAATTGATTTGGGCACCTTTTGATCCTGCTGCTTCAGCTTCCTTACTGTATTGCCCTTAGAAGACTGTTATTCTTTTGGCCCTTATTTCTGCCAGGCGGGTGTCTGAGCTGCAGGCTCTTATGGCTGTTCCTCCTTTTTTAGTTATACATAAAATAGGGTGCCCCTTTGTACCAATCCTTCTTTTATATCGAAGGTGGTTAATGAGTTGTCTCTATTTACTTGCCCACTTTTTTACCTTCTCCATAGTCTGCTAGTGAGAAGGTTTTGTACACCTTGGATTTGCATAGACAACTCTGATATTATTTGGATAATAAATCTGAACAGCTTTTTGTTTCTTTTCATCCTAGGTCTCTAGGTTTGGCTGTTTCCAAGCAAACCATTTCTTCTTGGATATCTAAAGACATTTTTTGTTGTTATTTTCATAGAAAGAACCTTCCTTCTTCTGTTAAGGTGTATTCTACTTGGCTGTGGCTTCTTCTGGTGCTTTTTTCAAGAGTTTGGATACTAATTTTGTTCTTGAGACAGCTACCTGAACTTCTCTGCATATGTTTACCAAGCACTGGAAGTTGGATGTGATTTCTAGGGCCATAGCTGGATTTGGCAGGACCATTCTCCATGGGTTCTAGAGAGCTCTGCTGGCCCTTCCTTCTCCCATTCGTCTTCCTGAGCTATTGCACTCTCTGTATTGTAAAGAATACTGCAACACTGATATGGAAGGACATAGTACAGTTGTGTAAAATCTTACCGTAACCGTTAATGTCCTCCTATTCACTGTTGCAATATTCACTCCCTCCCTCCTCCCCCTGGTCCTCTTTCTGTCTGGATGTGCTTGTAATTTACTTTTATCCTTGGTCTGTCATTCCTACTGGGGCTTCTCAGTTCTACTCCATGTGTGGGGAGCATGTGTGTGACATACAGTGTACCCATTACAACCTAAAGGCATTGTATATTGGCCGGACCTTGGGCTGCCCTTGGCAGGGGATCCCTAGTGTAAAGAATACTGCAACAGTGAAGAGAGGGCTATCTACTGCTGTGGTAAGATTTTACACAACTGTACTTTCCCAATACCTTGGTTCCATTGCCAACTTCCTCCAGTAAATTCTAGCCCCCTCTTGTCTGTTCTCTGTACCCTAATTTCAGTCATCCCTATCAGCAGAATCTCCTTTCTTCTTTCCTGTGTTGGCTTAGTTCTTAGTATACTTTCTGCTACTTTATGAATATAATATTATGTATGACTGTTATTCTCCTTAAGGATCTGTGTACAAAATCCCATTCTTTCCTTATTTTTCTGAATGCCCCCCCCCCCCCGCTTCATCATCATCCTTTTCCACCACTTTGAATTGTAGCTTTCTGCTTGTGTTGTGTAAGAGCCTTCACTGTATAGCTCTAAAATATCCCTCCAAATTTGGTAATCCTCAACCTCTTGGTCTGTTGGGAGGATCAACTTATCCCACTTAATTCCTGCCCTCTTCCCTCCCAAATTAAAATCCTTTAAATCTTTATTAATTACTGTCCACAACTTCTCCCCTGGTTAGTTTTATACACAGCTCAGACATATTTGTCAAAGGAACTGAAAACATTTTTACTGCTTACATCTTGCTATCCATATCCATAGGCAAGAGCTCTCAGTTTCTCACTTTTTGTATTATCTTTTGATCTGATGTTTATTTTCATTCATTCCTTAAAAATTTGGTTCATATCCAATCCTCTGATCCAACTCTGCCGTTATTTTTGCTTGTGGCCACCAAAAAACTCTCGAGCTTCTCCCTTACACATAATGCACCAACTCCTAACATACCTCAGATCTCATTTGCCACTTTCATGTTTGGACATGGTCACCTTGAGCTCTCAAGCCATTTTTACTAAAGGGATAAGTTAATTTCTACCTTTTCTATTTTATATAAGATTTTAGTTTTTTCTATTACTAAATCCTCCCTTTTGCACTGTTCTAGTGCAGTCTAATTACCATAGTTCAGCAAAGATATCTTCAGTTTACCTCTATGGCCTGCCAAATGCTGTAAAAAACTTTAAAAATAGAAACTTTAATAAAATATTTAAAATAAGCAACGCACAAATAAAATCATCCACAAAGGAGAGCTGTAAACATTCGATAAGCACTTTCGGCTCTTGGCCTTCATCAGATCATAATTTCCTTAAACTCGCCTCAATAAAACTTTAAAGGCAACCAATAAGATGCATATTACTGGGTGACTCTTTCAGTCCAGTTACTAAGGAATGTACCAAACATTTACTTGGTAGATGCCTGCCTCTTAGACCATACCAACTGGGTATGCATTAAAATGGGACTATATTATTAAGGCCAGGAAAATGATCTGCTCGCAAATTCACTGTCCAGCTGATTTCTCGTAGCTCTGTGTGATTAGTAACACCACATTCCCTTAAGGTTTGAGGTACACATTCAGTCACTTTGAAAACAAACTTGTGTGTAGACTTGTCAAGGACATGCACCGCAAGTGCATTATTGGGATCTTGTTTATTAATATCCCTTAAGTGTCGTAGAGTCCTATCTTTAAGGCACTGATCCGTTTTGCCAGTGTAAAATACATTACATTTGGCAACAAGAGGCAAGGTAAACCAGATGTCAACTGTTACAATCTGCATAAACATCAGAGACAAACTTTCTTTTGGTGATGGGGTGGTGAAAAATGTTACTGCTATCAATCGATGTACAGGCTTTACGCCTTACATCTATTGCATTTAATGGTCCCCTTCTTATCCGATATTATTTTATTGAAGCCATCTTTACTACAAAGTAATCTCTTGATAGTTTTCTTATTCCAAAAGGAGAACCTGGGATGGTCACCTACAATATCCTTTAATTTGGCGTTTTCTACCAGAACCTTTTAATTACTTCACATATCTCATGGCTATCAGTACTGTATGTAAGGGTGCATCTCAAAAAATTGTCCTTTTGAGTGGTTTGCTTATGGACAGTAGATTCTTGGTTATTGTAATATGGATGCCCTTTGCCAGTCCTTAGTTCTTTAATATCTGATCTAACTTGCAAGTCTTGCCTCTTATATCCTGTCACATAAATGCTTCTGTAACTTTTCACATTCATTCATGAACTCGCTATCAGCAGTGCACAGTCTGGAAATCCGAACCACCTGATTTTCCATGACATTTTTAAAAATGTGGTTAGGATCCATACTATTGCGATGTAAATAGTGGTTCTTCCAAGTACTTTTTCTATACAGGCTAATCTGTAATCCAGCACCTTGGTGTAAAATAAGCTTGACATCCAGAAAGTCAATTTCTTCTTTGGAGACATTAACCTTAAATTCCAGGAAGATTGTACTAGAGTTCAGTAAACTGTATTAGTTGATTCTCATCCCCTCTCCACAAAATAAAAATGTCATCAACAAAACAACCATAGTACAATAAATTTGAGAAACGGGTTGGTGCCACTAAGTACCTCAGATTGTTCCCACTGGGCAAGCACCAAATTCAAATAACTGTTGGCACAGGGGGTGCCCATGGCAACCCCCTCAAGTCTGCCAATAGTAATATTTACCATAAACAAATACATTATTTTCAAGGACAAGCTCTCATAAAGAGCAAATTAAGTCCGCTTTAAACCCAACCTGATGTAAAAATTTCCGAATGCCTTCAATACCATAACTGTTAGGAATCTATAGTTGAATACAGCTGTGGTGGTGGCCACCAAGAAGCAACTTGCTGAGCAGAGTTCCTCTGTTCATCCCCCTAACAGAGAGTCTAGGCATTGGACAGATTTGGGAAGCATGTGTACACTTCACCGACCTTTGCCCTTAGGGCGCTGACCTACCTGGCATACTTTACAAGATTATAAAAGGACTTGGTAAAAGAACTGTCAAAGTACCTTTCTGGGACCACTGCTGCTGAGACTCCGACTTCTGTGGCCTCACAGTTGACAATGCTACAATCCATTTCTAATTTGTCTGTGAGGCTTATCTCTCATGCAGCTGAAGATACCTCAAGGGAGGTGGGTTCAGGCATTTCCATCAGTGATATTTGTGGAGCTCTTCAAGTTTTCATTCTTCAATGCACTTTTTGACGGCAGTTTGTTTGGCCCTAAAGTAAGGGACACACTGTTCAGATGTGAACAAGACAGAAAGACCCTCTTTGCAGTGGGAGTGTATTTTTCGACCCCTCAAAGAACCTTCTCTAGGAGTCAACAAGGTGGCGGAAGATGTGGTTTGGAAAGTCCCAGTGTCCTTTCCAAGATCCACAAGGAGTTAGTTCCCCAAGGGCACAGTGGGAAACTCAAATGGAGGATGCCTCCCACATGGCAGAGGAGGCCTGCAGAACCAAGGGTCTAGAGATTCCTTCTCTGACCGACGCCATCAGTGTTCTGAAAGGAGGCCTGATTGTTCCCTCAGAGGCAATCAGAGGTTGATTTTGCCTGCACCAGAGCACCTGGCTGGACATCACAAAAGATATGTGGGTGCAGAGGATTATTTCTAGAGGTTATATAATTCCCTTTTCCCTCCACCTCTATCTGTATGCAAATTTCCTGATGTTCCACCCAGTCAGAGGAAAACAGCAGCACTAGAAACACAAAAGCTGCTAGAAAAAAGGTCCCACCAGACCAGATAGAATCCAGAACTTAGTGAAAGTTTTTTTTTAGTGCCAAATTAAATAGGGGACTGGAGACTGATTTAGGATTTCAGCAGCTTGAACAAGTCAGTTCGACATGCAAAGTTTCAGATGGTCATAGTTCAGTCCATTCTGCTCTTCTTTTGCAAGGACAGCTGAATATGTACAATAGACCTTCAGAATGTGTACTGTAACATAAAAATGAACAGACAATCCAGAAGATGTTCTTCGTGTTTCACTGTTGCAATCATCACATTTGGGTTATCTGCTTGCAGAAGCCCTCAAACGACCTGATTATCCAAAATCTTGGATCCTGCATCAGTTGCTGTCTCATCGTCCATGACGTCAGGTAGTCAGGGGTGTAAAGCATGCAGCCGATGCCATTACATCAGTCTTTCTTGCCGTGCGGTGCCCGAAGCAGTTTGCAAGTGCCGGTTGGCCGACTCCTGAAATTTTCAATTTCGAGTTTCAGAAACGAAGTCTTCAACTAAAGCTAAGTTACCCTGTTGGGGAAACCTTTTCTTGCTCTAAACCGATGTCAGTAAAAGTCAATAATTGTATTTCTTGTGGAAAACAAATGCCTCATAAAGATTTTCATTCGTACTGTATTCCTTGCCTAGGCCCTGACCACGACATACCTCGCTGTCAGATTTGTGGCTTATTTAAACAAATAACTATTCATCGTCTGTATATTTACTCTTCTAAATATTTTGGTACTCGGTTCAATTACCCAGGTATGGCTTAGGTAAGCCACCCAACTACCGACATTGAGAAAACGCAAAGATAGACAGAAACAGGCTGCCTAGGTCCAAAGCTGCCGACAACGCTTCTCCTAAGCTAGTCACCAGTTCGCCAGTACTCAGTGAGGCGCTTTCGCAGCCCCTGATACCCACTACTTCAAATTTGCAGGCTTCTACTGAGACCTATTCGGAGTCCAGTATGCCGCGAGATGCTTCAGCTGTGGAACCTGCGGATGTACTCTACCTTGGATGGGTCCGGAGCCACTGTGCAGGCACCTGCTTCTGAGGGTGCATTCAGGCCCTACTTACTTGCATATTAAACCAATGCAATCTTCTTGTTCAAGGCCTAAAACTCGATCCATGCCTAGAAAACCGATGCCCAGACCACTTGGTCAGGCCTCTATGCCTAAAAAACAAATGATAAGAATGGCTGAAGACCTTATTACTTTAATCAGGGGAAGCCAACCTTCCCCTTCTAAGAGACCTACGATTGAATTTGTTTATGATTCTTCTGATCAGGATTCTAAAATTTCTGTTTCCTCTGATGACCATGATTTACCCTTATCTACCTATGAGGAATCTGATGCAGAGGACTGTATTCCCTCTACTTCCCCTTCAGAGGATTTCTCTTTTGGTGAAACCTTGCATACTCTTAGGGAGCATTTTCGTTGGGAAAGCCAGAATTGCTCTGATTCTAAAAAGAGGCTTAGGGATTTCTTACTCTTGCCCCAACACAGGCCTTTAGCTATCCCCTCCTGTACTGGACATTGTTGATGATGCTTTTTTGGAATCTAGCTTGGACCCTGACTCCTTACCTCCTGCTCCCAGAAAACCAGATAGATATTACAGGATTCCTGACTCTCACAAGTTCCTCTTTAAAAATCCTACTGCGGATTCTGACACCATTTCACAGGTACCCAAGGGCATTAAGGCAACTACTGCCAAAAATCCTAACCCCTCTGATAGAGATTCCAGGGTGCTGGATAGATGGGGTAAGAAGGTATACACTTCTCCAACCTTAGCCATTAGGGCCTCAAACTGCCAGTTACATATGTTAAAGTATCAGCAGCATATTATTGGCTTGCTTAAACAGAAAATTATGTTGATTCCTGACTGTGCTGAAAATAAGGATTTACAGGATTTAATGCATTCTGCTGAACAAGTTGGAAAACATACTTTGCAGTGTGGATTTGATTCACTAGAGGCATCATGCAGGGCTGCTGTCACTGGGTCTGTACTTAGAAGGCATGCTTGGCTTAAGGAGCAATCTTTGCCAGATCATGTTAAAGCTAAGTTGCTGGATGCTCCCTTAAACCTGGACCGCCTGTTTGGCAACAAAGCAGAAGTACTTAAAAAGATGGAGGAAAAAGATAAATTTATGCAAACTGTTAAAGATTTCCTGCAAGTACAGCTTTCAAAATTTAGTAGGCATTGGCCCTCTAAAAATTGGTCCTTTCCTGCCTCTTCCAGGCCTTCTCAGTCCAAACCCAGAACCAGCAGAACACCTAGCCTTCAGTCCCAAGGTACGCACAGGACTAAGCAGTGGGGGGCTCCCACTTCCAAATCAGGGAGTAGTAAGACTCCCCCCTATGGTAAACTGTCTCAATTACTTAACTTTAAAACTTCTAAGCCCTTCTCAACTGACTGCTCCGTTAGGGGGAAAGATTGCTCTGCAGGCAAAAAACTGGGAACTCATTACCCAGGACAAATGGGTTTTAAATATAGTTTCCCAAGGATACAGATTCCACTTCCACACTTTACCAACCCCAAACAGTTGGCCAGATCTACCCCCAAATCAGTGGGCAGAGGCTCAAAAGCAAGTTCTCTCTCTAAGTATAAGGGCTATTCAAACTGTCCCAGAAGAGGAAAGGGGACAAGGTTTATACTCAAGACTTTTCCTGGTGCCCAGAAAAGACAACTCTTGTCGTCCTCTCCTGGATCTCTCTATCCTAAACACTTTTTTGGTGATCCCAAAATCCAAGATGCTAACTCTTCACCAGTTGCTTCCTATGCTAGGCAAGGATGCCTGGTTGGCAACACTGGATTTAAAGGAAGTCTACCTGCACATCCCAATCAGGGAATCTTGCAGATGATACCTACGCTTCAAAGCAGGCTTCATGCACTATCAGTTCTCTGCACTGCCCTTTGGCTTATCTAATGCGCCCAGGGTATTCACAAAGTGCCTAGCTCCAGCCATTGCATTTTGAAGGCAAAGAAATATTCAAGTATACCCATACCTGGACGATTGTCTAAGTCAGGCAGAAAGCCAAGACATACCATTGAATCATCTGGCGTTTGTACAAAAGGTGCTAACTTCTCTGGGGTACACCATAAACGAAAAGAAATCACATCTTGTTCCCTGCTAACAAATTGTATTCCTGGCAGCAAGCTTGAACACAATTTCCCAGATGGCTTTCCTCACGCCAGAGAAACAAGTTAATTTGACAGGTTACTTCAAACTAATGGCCACAAAGACCCTGCTATCTGCAAGACAAATACTGCAAGCCTTGGGGTTCATGGCCTCCTGCATTCTCCTAATTCCATATGCAAGACTGCATATGAGGAAACTACAATGTTATCTAAAAAGCCTATGGTGTCAACATTCTCAGGATCTAGAAGCAATGATTCCTGTCATACCCTGCCTACAGTTAGAGTTCCTTTGGTGGGCAGAGTCCTGTCACCAAAATAAGGGACTGCCATTCACCCTACCCCCTGCCACCCAAACTCTAACAGACGCATCAGACTATGCATGGGGGGCTCACTTGGCAAGGAAGTGCATTCAGGGCAAATGGAACCCAAGTCAAATGCACCTGCATATCAATCAAAAATAAATGTTAGCTGTACAGAATGCTCTGACAGCCTTCAAGGACCACATTCTTCCAGGACAATTAATGGTAAATATGGACAACACCACTGTTATGTGGTGCATAAACAAGCAGGGGGGAACCCACTCATACCCTCTCTGCAGACTAGCCATGGCTCTGTGGAACACAGCCTTAAGCTACCATGTGTACCTACAGGCTCAATTCCTGCCAGGAAAGCTAAAATATGCTGGCAGAAGAACTAAGAAGAAATTTCATGGACCCACATGAGTGGAAACTGGAACCAAAGACATTCAACATGTTGATAAACAAATGGGGGAGCCCAGAGATAGACCTGTTTGTCTCCCCCCAGAACTACCAATTGGACACATTCTGCACAAGGACTCCCCACAAACAGGCTTGGAAAGTGGATGCTCTATCCTTCACCTGGAAAAATCTATCAGTTTATGCCTTTCCTCCTCTGCCTCTCCTCTCCAGGGTACTACTAAAGATCAAACAGGACAAACCAAGGACAATACTAATTGCACCAGACTGCCCACATCAGCACTGGTACACCCTCTTGCACAGTGTGTCACTGCTGGCACCATGGCACCTGCCTCAGACCCCTACCCTGCTGTCCTAGCAGGAGGGCCAGATTCTGCACCCTCAGCTTCAAACCCTGAACCTGGCAGTCTGGCTAATTACCTGATCTTTCCGTTACCATCCCTCAGTTAACAAGTGTTGAATGTCATTCTGGAGGCAAGGATGCCCAGTACTAGAAAATCGTAAGCTGAAAAATGGAAAAGATTCTGTTCCTGGAACCAAACTCAGGGGATGGGCACAGCAGCACCCAATTTACCTCAGATTCTTCAATACTTAACTGAGATGCTTCAGAAGGGCCTTTCCTTTTCCTCCATCAAAATTCATGCCTCGGCCATTTCAGCTCATTACAACACAGAACCACTCCTCTTCTCTCACCCACTCAGATTCTGTTCCTGGAACCAAACTCAGGGGATGGGCACAGCAGCACCCAATTTACCTCAGATTCTTCAATACTTAACTGAGATGCTTCAGAAGGGCCTTTCCTTTTCCTCCATCAAAATTCATGCCTTGGCCATTTCACCTCATTACAACACAGAACCACTCCTCTTCTCTCACCCACTCAAGCAGTTTCCCAGAGGGGCCAAAAACTTAAGACCACCCAGGAGAGCCCCAACTCCAGCCTGGGACCTTAACTTTGTATTGGAAAAACCCACTCTACCTCCTGAGCCAGCTGCAAATGCAAAGTTGAAATTCCTTTCTTGGAAAACAGCCTTCCTCTTAGCCATCACTTCAGCAAAAAGGGTGTCTGAATTACAGACCCTTATGGCAGTGGAGCCTTTCATCATCTTTCATGCAGACAGGGTGTCCCTTAAGACCAATCCCTTCTTCTTGCCCAAGGTAGTATCCAGTGTGGCTCTTAATCAGTCCATTCATTTGCCAACCTTCTTTTCTAATCCACAGAACAAAGGGCAATGTATACTGCACTCCTTAGATGTGCACAGACAACTTAGATTTTTCTTGGAAAGAACTAAACCTCTCAGGAAATCTGAACAGCTGATGGTGGCATTTGCTGCAGGGGCAGAGGGGAGGGCCATTTCAAAGCAAACCATGTCTAATTGGATAGGCCATCGCATTCATTTCTGCAATAAGCACCATGGAAAACCTATCCCACGGGATAAGACCACATTCAACCAGGGCTGTATCTACCTCTACAGCCTTTCTCAGAGGTGTCCCTACCAGGTACATCCTAGAAGCTGCTACCTGGAGTTCTGTACATACTTTCACCAAGCATTACCATTTGCCAATTTTCTCTAAATCCAGAGCTGGCTTTGCCAATGCAGTCCTGCAGGGCCTTATAGCTGGTCCTAATGCTATCTAAATTCCTCCTCCCACCCTTAGCTTTGGGAATCTACCCAAATGTGATTACTGCAACAGTGAAACATGAAGAACATAGTACAGTTGTGTACACTTACCATAAATGCAGATGTTCGAGTGTATTCACTGTTGCAGTCCTGGTTACCCTCCCTCCAGCCCCCTGACTTCTTTTGGCTATACCTCTATTCCTTTTTACTATGCTTAAACATTTTGGTACATTTGCTTTTTGTTGGAGGTGTAACATTGTATGTGTATGTATATATATATATATATATAATATACAATTGCTTCCCATTTGGGGGCACCTGACATCTGGGGCAAGAAAAACTGATGTAATGGCATCGGCTGCATGCTTTATATCCCTGACTACCTAACATCATGGAAGATGAGACAGCAACCGACGCAGGACCCAAGACTTTGATAATCAGGCCAACTGAGGGCTACTGCAAGCAGATAACCCAAATATGATGACTGCAATAGTGAATACACTCGAACATCTACATTTATGGTAAGTGTACACAACTTTATCAATGCTTCCGGCTGCGAGTCAGACATTTCCAGTTCAGAGCACTGCCCTTTGCTCACCACAGCCCCCAGGGTGTTCAACAAATACGTGGCAGTTGTAGCAGCTCACTTCAGACCACAAAGATTGAGTGTTTCCATACCTGGATGACTTGGCTCATTATCATCCCTACCAGGCATCTACTAATAAGAGCACAAGATCAGGTGCTCTAGACTTGCTCCCATCTGAGGATTACTATAAATTACAACAAATGTTAGAACCGTCTCAAACATTGAAATTCATAGAAGCAATTTTCGACAGTATCAGTAACAGCTTCTCTTCCTCTGTCAAGAGTACAGTCAGTCAGATTCCAGGTTAGAAAAATAATTCACAGTACAACAGTCTCAGCCCGATTGATTCTACAGGATCAATGTCAGCGGCTGTAGGGGATGTTAGCGACACAAAGATCGATTGTTTACTAACACATGTCAACCCAAATAAGGATCACTCAAGCGTGCAAGAGATACTTTTGTCAGTGGATTCAATCAGATCAAGTTCTACAAGGCAAGTCCCTTCATTCTCCCTCAGCCCAAGGACATAATGACCATGGATGCATCAAAGTTTGGGGGGAAGTTCCTGGGGAAAACGGTCCAAGGCACTAGGTCCCCCCAAAGAGGCCAGTATGCATATCAGTGTCCTGGAAATGAGAGCAGTGTTAGCATTGCAGATCTTCCAAGACTCTTCCTTTCAGATGATTGCAGTTCAGATGGACAGTATGTAAGTAATTTGGTACATCAACAAACATGAAGGAACCAGGTCTTATCCCTTGTGTCAGAATGTGGCATTGGTTGATCTCATCCAACCATTTTCTGATATCACACATTCTGGGAAGTCCAACTTTATAGCAGACAGGTTGAGCAGATCCATACTACTAACACTCGAATGGTCATGGAAGTGGCAGAAATTACTTTTGCCAGTGGGGCCAGCCTTGCTGCAGTCTTTTTGCATCTCCCCTAAATAACAAGTGCAGCAGCTCCTTTGCTCTAATTCCCCCTTGGGGGGGGGGGGGGAGTCACCAAGAGACACTTTACTATATGATTGGCCCCCTGTTCTCCTCTATGCTTATCCCTCTGACTCCCTTGATCCCCAAATTTCTGCAGAAAGTTTTCTGGTTGAAGAGCGAAATCATCCTCATTGCACCTTACTGGCCTTCACAGATTTGGTTCTAGTTTCTTTGTCCTCATCTAATTTACCCACCTTGGATTCTAGATCCGGTTTCAGACCTCTTGTCTCACCCAGCAGACATGATTCACCCGGATATCTCAAACCCAAAGCTGACAGCGTGGTTTCACCACTTCTTTAAATAGCCAGACAACCTATTCTCTCAAACCCTGTCCGTCATATACTTTTTTCCTCCCATAAAGCTTCTACAAGAAAACTTTGCAGAAGTAAATGGAAGAGGTTTTCTTTTGGCCACTTCAGAAACATATTCACTTCAGCCCCTGTACAAAGTGTGCTTCAGTTTTTGGCAACAAATTTCAATGAAGGAGCTAGCTCCTCTACCATTAGATTTCAGTTATCAGCCATCTCTAATTTTTACATTGGATTTGAGAACTCCACCCTGGCTTCATGTAAACTTTGTAAGCCTTCTTAAGAGGTACCCTTCTTTTGAGACTTCCTTGCAAAGATCCAGCTCCCCATGGGACTTAAATTTGCTACTGCAGGCCTTGATGCTAGAAGAATTTCAGAACTTCAAGCATTGTCTTCTAAACTGCCCTAGTTGATTTTTCATGGGGATAGAGCACAATTACGAACCTTTCCTTCCTAAGGTGGTGTCAGAAACTATCTTCAATCAGTCCATTAATCTGCCAGTTTTCTTTCCAGAATATGTAAACAAAGGTGAATGTATGTTGCATTTATTGGATGTTCACAGATAATTGCATTTTTACTTGCATAGAATAAAAGAAATTAGAAAGACTGATCAATTATTTGTTTCCTTTGCAGATTGTAAATTGGGCAAATCATTTGCAAGGTTAACTTTAGGCAGATGGCTTATAGATTCTATGATTGTACAAGTTGCCTGTGTCATTTCCAAAACTTTAAGAGCCCGTTCACCTAGATCCTTGGCAACTTCAGTGTTTCTGTCTACTGCTTCCATGGATGACAAATGTGCGGTTGCAACTTGGCCAATCCTCATACCTTTATTACTTATTACAACCTGGATCTGGTCTCAAGTGGAAGAGCAGCCTTTGGCCCAATTGTGCTCAGGAATATCTTTCCTTAGAGTTGACTTGGGATTTTAGGTAGCTGGGGTCTCTCAACCAACTGCTAAGGAATGAATGAAAATTGACATCAGATAAAGACATTATGTACTCACCATAACATTCCATATGTGTTGCCCATTTTCATTCTTCCTGAACTCCCCACCCACCAACCCCCTACCTTTTTTCACAATTGATTTTTAGAAGAATGAGAGCTTATAAGGACACCACTGTCCTTTATGTTGAGCTCCAAATATAGCTTCTTTTGTTGGGAATATTATATTAATATTTCTTACTTTGTCAACCTGCAAACAAGATCTGAGTTATGCTAGAGGTTGGTGCATTATGGGTAAGGGAGGGGATCTAGAGTTTTTTGACAACTATGAGCTAAAATGATGGACGAGTCAGATCTGAGGAACGGATCCGAACCCAGCTCCTGAGGAAGAATGAAAATGGGCGACACAGATGGAACGTTATGGGGAGTGCTTAACTTCTTTTTTAGTCTCTTCCCACATATCCTTAAGATCCGTAACCAAATCCTTTTTAATCCGTACTCCTAAATACTTCATTTTATTGTGTACCTAGACTAATTCTTATGTGGGTACATAGTTTATAGCTGTAGCCTTTGTTTTATCTTCATTAATTTTATATCCCGAAAAAGCCTGGAATGGTCTCAGAATATTCCACAACACTGAGATGTCCTTTTCTGGTTCTGTCCGGTACTAAATTATATCATCTGCAAATAGTGCCAACTTTTCTTAAACAGCATACCAGTTATATCCTTGTACTTCTTAGTCCATTATTTTCTTTGCCAGTGGTTCTAAATACAACACAAATAAAGGGGAAAGAGGACACCCCTGTCTGGTTCTGTTGTTCAGGCACCTTATCAGAGAGGAATCCTCCTACTTTGATTTTTGCATTCGATCTACCATATAACCTTCTAATTAAGGAGCAATTAAATTATGATAGGAGGTGAAAAAAGATGTTTGAAAAATTGAAGACCTATTACATTATAATTTTAAAATCAACATTGCACATCTATTTTACGTGTCAGATTAGTTTTGGACAAAGCTTAAGGGTGTGGTGGATATGGGATTACTAACAGGAATGTTAATGAAATGTTTCACTGTATCAAAGAACTAGTAATTTATATTGACAAAGAAAGAATAGAAAGGTTACATATTGCCTGTAATATAAATCATGAGAACTTAGACAAATTCTAAAGTTTAATGAAATACAAGATCAGGTGAAAGATGCTTAGTAGTACATATAAAAGTACTTCACAGCCCTGGTAATTAATGGCTAGCTAGGTAAAGAGATAAAGTAGAGTTGGGAGTGGAAAAAAGGGTGTCCTTCAAGTACAATTTTATTCAGTCTGGTTTTAAATGGCTGTTATCACATAAGAAACGGTAAAGGAAGCAAATATTTCTTATCATTCATTTACGCTACCATTAATCTTGAATTATGCAAGTAATATCATTGTTAGGGTAAAAATAATGTGTGTAGGGGCTGCTTTTACTGGAATTAAAATAATGTTAAGATTAGTTGGCCTCACTTTAAGTATGGTAAAAAGCCAAGGGTTTTGGATGCATGAAGAAAATAGGAGGAAGTATATTTTTCTCAGAAAGAAATTGAAATACTAGGTATTAAGTTTGGAAAAAATAGAAGAAATGAGAGAATAATTGAGAGATTTTAAGTGAGTCATTTGATATAGGAAGAATGTGGAATTTGTATGAGTTGTCATAGAGTAAAAAAAAAGTTTAAAAAATCCAAAATACTGCTCTCACTGGTAAATGCTCTTGTGGAAACAACCAGTAAATATATAATAAAAAACGTAGCACAAGAGCAAAAGCAAGGGTCAAATCTTATATTCAAAGCCAGATACTTTTATTAGTAAAACAATGGATAAGCGCTAAAAATAGCTTCATCAGATCACAATGTTTGCTTAACATAGACAGTTTAAATACTAAAGCACATGGTGAGTACAATTCAAATGAACCAATCATCATCACACATCAATTAGTTCACTTAACATTTAAAGCAGCAAATACAAAAGTATATCAGTGCATTCATTACTGCTACTAATCATATAAAAAATATATATATATATATATATATATATATATATATATATATATAAAAAACTAACTCCATTTAAAAAAGCGCATCCTTTGAATACAACAAATGATAGTATAAAACTTTAATAAAAGTTTTCTTGTTGTTAAAATGCATTATAAAATATTTATATATATCTATTACAATTTAAAATGACTAAATATTCTCATATCTTTATGTGCCTCGTTTTCTAAGTACAGGTTTGATAGAGACTTTGTCATTTAGTCCTGAGCCTCTATCTGCTCTTAGCAAAATAATCCAGTTGTTTTCCTTCTCCTCTGTATATGTCATTATGTTACCTCCTCTTGCATTAGGTTCTATTACTTCTAGTACCCTAAATTGAAATTCATGTTGAGTGTTGTGTAAGACAGTGTGCTTGGCTAAAGCATTCTGTGTATTACTTTTCTGATGTTATAAATATGCTCTCTTATCCTGTCACGTAGTGGGCGGTTCGTCTTACCCACATAAAATGATGAACATATTTTGCAAACTGCCAGGTAAACAACGTTAGGTGTCATACAATTCGCATGTGTTCTAAAATAAAATGTTTTACCATTATCTGGATGGATAAATGTGGTATTGCTGTCAATATAACAACAAAAATTACAATGACCACATTTTTCTGTATGTCCTGAACTAACATGCTGTATAGCTTTCTTAGGATAACAGAGGAGTCTTTTTAAGTTGTTTCTGTTCCTATATATAAAAGAGGGTTCTTTGCCAACTATTTCTGACATAGTTGGCAAAGAACCCTCTTTTATATATAAAAAAAGTAATACACAGAATGCTTTAGCCAAGCACACTGTCTTACACAACACTCAACATAAATTTCAATTTAGGGTACTAGAAGTAATAGAACCTAATGCAAGAGGAGGTAACATAATGACATATACAGAGGAGAAGGAAAACAACTGGATTATTTTGCTAAGAGCAGATAGAGGCTCAGGACTAAATGACAAAGTCTCTATCAAACCTGTACTTAGAAAACGCAGGCACATAAAGATATGAGAATATTTAGTCATTTTTAAATTGTAATAGATATATATAAATAATTTTTATAATGCATTTTAACAACAAGAAAACTTTTATTAAAGTTTTATACTATCATTTGTTGTATTCAAAGGATGCGCTTTTTTAAATGGAGTTAGTTTTTATATATATATATATATATATATATATATATATATATATATATTTTTTATATGATTAGTAGCAGTAATGAATGCACTGATATACTTTTGTATTTGCTGCTTTAAATGTTAAGTGAACTAAGTGATGTGTGATGATGATTGGTTCATTTGAATTGTACTCACCATGTGCTTTTAGTATTTAAACTGTCTATGTTAAGCAAACATTGTGATCTGATGAAGCTATTTTTTAGCGAAAGCGCTTATCCATTGTTTTACTAATAAAAGTATCTGGGTTTGAATATAAGATTTGACCCTTGCTTTTGCTCTTGTGCTACGTTTTTTATTATAAAAAAAAAGTTTATTTTATTCATTTTTCTGGTATAGTATTGTATGGATAGAGTTTTGTTTCCTGAAGATTTAGAAAAGGAGTTATTGGATATATGTTTTGACTTTTATGGAGTCCCAGGTTGAATTCCATTAAAAGCCGCATAGTTTATAATAAGGAGGAGAATGGGGGTTTAGGGTTAATAAATCCTATGTTTTTTGAGGTTTTTTTGGTTACATAACTTAATGAAAGTATCTGTATTGAAAAATTAATCCAGTTAGCTGGATTCTGGTGTGAGAATAGAATCCACAGCCTCCTTATTTTCTAACACCAAAGGCTAGTGTACTACCTGTTGAGCCACTGGCACAGAATGTTTGCCAAGTAGTTTTAGGCTAGTTGAGAGCCCCTCAGCCCATTCGCTCTTGCCTGGGAACCATCACCAGCCCTCTATTCTCGGCAGAAGTCTGTCAGTTGGGAGCACACCAGCTTGTTGGACCTGGAGGGGGGTAGCGTACCCTCTTCCCTTGGGAGCAGCTCCCCTTCTTCCTTTAGTGCCTTCTCCAAGCCTGCAGTTGTTACCCCTCAAGGGAACATGTGCCTCAGCATGCTAATTTCTTGTGGGTACTTAATGCAAATGCACCATGGTAGTGTCTACTTGGCTGGCCTTAACTTTATCCTGTGAACATCTAGTACTCCTACTCCCATGTGACAAACCAGGGCTTCCTCACTCTACCCAGGATGGGTGAGCCAACAGCAGCTGCAGTCTTCCTCTGCCAGCTCCCACAGGCACACAAGCTGCTCATCTAACTTTGGACACTCGAAGAATAGTCAGGGTGTTAAGCCACTCATTAAATACTATTTTGAACATTTTTTTGAAGCAGAATTTAAACAAATTGAGTCAGTGCACTTAAGAGGGACATAGGTTCATAGCTAGGTACTAAGCTATCGGCCCTAGGGCCTATGCAAGCCTAGCCGTAACGATTCCCTGGCTATTGCTTCCCACAAATATTTACTTTCCTGGACCCCTGTCTAGCAGGGCCACTGATGTGATCCCGGGGGGCGAATTTTCTATCTCCCATCCAGTCGTCAAGGTTCCTCTTGAAGAGGGCCATTGAGGCGCTCTGCCTAACATGTATGGGCAGCCTATTCCAGAGTATGGGGAGTCTCTGGATCAGGAACCTATCCCTCCAGCATGTTCTGTTCATCGTGATGACAAGGTTAAGATCCCTGGAGCGTGTGGCTTGGAAGGATTGGGATTTCTATAAGTGTAGCATGTCCACCAACTCTGGGTTTGACATGGCCTTGTATGTTAGGCAGAGATCGCCTCTGAGTAGGTGATATGCGACAAGAGTATAACTGGAGCTTCTTTAGACGGTCAGCCTAAGGCATCTGCTTAGGCCTCTGATTCTTTTGTGAGGTATTTCTGCGGCCTTTCTAGTTGTTGCAGATGTCTTGTGAGGTACACACCAAACGGGGCATTGTATTCTATAATGGGTCTAATGAGGGATGAGTACAGAGGGACAATGACCTCCTTTTTTCTGGATGAAAAGCCCTTAGTAATGAGGTGTGCCACGTAGAAGGATTTTCTGACTGTTGTGGCTATGTGGTTATCAAAAGTGAGACCACTGTCCGCCTGTGTCCCTAGGTCTCTTATCACACTTTCGGTGGTTAGTGTACTGCCACCTGTGTGGTAGTTCACAGGTACATGTTTTTCCCAAAGGGGACAACTATACATTTTTTTGGCATTTAGCTTGAGCTTATGGCTCTGGCACCAAGCATCTGTTTCGGGAAGGCCCTTTTGCAGTATATCCACATCATTTGGGGATTCAGTAATGGCTCCCAGCTTGCAGTCATCTACGAACTTTGTAAGTCAGAGTCTCTTAGTTTTGGCCTGTACTTCAGAGAAGTAGATGCCAAACAAGAGTGGTCCCAGGACAGAACCCTGCGGTACACCACTTGTTTGGAGCTGGATTTGGAGTCCGCTACTTTTACAGTGTGCGTTCTGTCAGTAAGCCAGTTTGCAACACATAGAGTGATGTAGGGATTAATGCCCAGCTTAGTAAGGTTATCTATGATTCCAGAGTGGGGAATAGTGTCAAAAGCCTTGGCAAGGTCCAAGTAGGCTGTGTGAACAACCTTAACCTCGTCCACAGCTCTGGAGACTGATTCGAAGAAGTCCATCAGGTTCAGGAGGCAAGATCTGCCCTTCATGAACCCAAACTGGGTGGGGTCCAGGGTTTGAAGGTTGCCAGTGTCCTTGTTTATAAGTTCCATGATAGTACGGTCCATGGCCTTGCAGATCAGTATTGTCAGACTGATGGGACAGTAGTTCCCGGGATCCAAAGTGGATCCCCCCCTTGTGGAGTGCGATGACTATAGCTGTGCGCCATTCTGTGGGCACGAAGCTTGAGGTGAGGCTATGATTAAACATGACACATGGGTGAGGTGCCAGTTCATTTTGTAGTTCATGCAGTACACAGCCCGGGATGTCGTCTGGTCCCCATAAATGCTGTATTCTTGGCTTTGGAGAGTGCGTTTTTTACGTGAGTGGCCATGATTACCAGAATTTGGCATTCTTTTTGTATTGAGATGGGCCCTTTAGGGGGTAAGAGTGGGGTAAAGTTGGCACTGAATCTGCCAGGATACTGGCAATATCCTTGGGATCAGTATATCTAGTGCCATTCTGCTGTACCTCAGAGCAGATATGAGTATTCATAGGTTCATAGGTTCATAGGTTTATACTAGGCTATCTGCCCTAAGGCATTTATAAGCCTAGCCCAAATTATTGTGGCTTACGCCACCCCTTATATGAAAAAATACTGTGCCCATTAGTTTGTTGTGCCTCTGTCCAGCAGTGACACAGAGATGATTCCTGGGGTAAACCTACGATCTCCCATCCACAGGTCTAGATGATTTAGTATTGCCGTTTAGATTCTTGACATAGCTATGGAATGCCTTGTGGTTGTCTTTGGAATCTTTCGTAGTTTTGTTTTCATAACTAGCTTTGGAAAATTTTATGAGGGATCTCAGCCTTCGACTGAGGCTGGTGAGGGAGTTTTTTGAATCCTGGGTTCTTCCTGTTTTCTGCAACAGTTTCTTCCTTCTGTTGTACAGCTTGTTCATGGCAGGGGACCACCAGATTGGCTTCCTTTATTTAGAGGACAGCGTCTTGGTTCTATTTGGAATGGCTCAGTCCATGCATGAGTGAATGTGCACGTGCAGCACCTTAGTGTAGGATTCAGCAGTTGAACTTCCAGTTCCCATCTGCATGGGTGTCATGAAGTTTGTTACTTCTGACTTGAGAAGCATGAAGTTCACTTAGGAGAGGTTTTTTATGGAGGTTTCCTTAAAGGGGGGTGGGGGTGGGATGTGGATGTCAAGGATGATTAGCTTATGGTCTGATCTGACCAACAAGGGGGTGACCACTGGTGTGGAGCATCGATCTCCCATGTTGGTAATGACCAGGTCTAGAATATTGGAACCCCTGGTGGGACAATGAATTAATTGCTCTAGTGCGTTGGAATTTATGAATTCCAAGAACCATTGAGCAAAGGTATTGGTACAGGAGTAGTTTCCCCAGTTAATGGCAGTGTAGTTGAAATCAGCCAGTATTAGGGTGTTTGGTTGTATCTTAATATTTTCCAGTATGTTTAGAAAGGTGTAGTGAGAATCTTGGGGCATGGTGGGGGATCTGTAGCAAGATTCAGTTTGTATTGCATTCTTACCTAGTGTTAGTTGCACCTGGAATTTCAGATGCATAGTGTTGGGCAACCAGCCTGGAGGTATGAATATGAATGACACTCCACCTTTAGTGTTTCGGTCCTGGCTTGGTGGCCGAAAAGTGTGGTATGAGTTGTAGCCTGGTATTGCAGGGGTGCTGTCCGGAGCTTAGAACCAGGTCTCAGTTACTGCACAGATATCGATGCTCTCCATTTTTAGGAGAGCCTCAAGAGAGTGCATCTTGAGGTTTAGACTTTTAGCATTGAGTAGCATTACCTTCAGATTTTACTACGGTGGTATTTTTGTCCTTTAAACCTTGCTTAAAAAAGGCACTGTAGGGGTGACAAGAGCCTTAGCCAGTAACCTGAATCCCAGGGGCGACAGGTGCAAACCATCTCTTGCAAAGCATCGTGGTTTGTCGATCATGTCATCCCAGGCAGACAGATACTGGATCCCCTTTGAATAACACCAGAAGCTTAGCCAGTTATTGAAGTCAATCATTTTGTCCTTATACTGGGGTATCATTCTGAGCGATGGCAGGATGCTGCTCAGGGCTAAGGTCATACCGGCCTGTACTACATGATCCGAGAGCTCTTCCATGTCTCTTTTCATGTAGTCCAGGGAGGTACTTCTAAAGTCATTCACTCCAACATGGAAAATGACAGAGTCATATTTGTACCTGTTGTGGAGTGACTTGAGTGCAAGCATTATGTGGCGGATCCTGGCACCCAACAGGCAACTAACTGTAATTTTCTCCTTGTTCAGCCTAGTGAGTGGGACATCACTGTGCCTGACTATAGAGTCACCTATGACTAAAGTGTTGGGTACGTTGTCTTGCCTTAGGGGCTGCTGTTCATAGGTAGATACTAGGCTATCTGCCTGAAGGCATTTATAAGCCTAGCAAGAATGTGTTGGCGCCCCCTTAGATTAGTTCCCTGTGCCTCTGTCCAGCAGAGCCACTGAAGTGATCCCAGGGTAAACTTTTGTTTCCCATCCACTCGTTAAGCTTTCTCTTGAAGAGTGTTAGCGAGGAACTCTGTCTAATGTAGATTGGAATCTTGTTCCAAAACATGGGAAGTCTCTGGGACAGGAATCTATCCCTCCAGCATGTCCTATTTATTGTTGTGGTGAGATTTAGATCCCTAGAGCGTGTGGCTCGAGAGGATAAGGTTTTCTTTAGGTGGAGCATGTCCATCAATTCTGAGTTGGACATGGCCTTGTATGTCAGGCAGAGATCACCTCTGAGTAGGCGGTATGCAACCGATTACAGCTGGAGTTTCTGCAGTCGAGCTGCATAGGGCATCTGTTTGAGACCAATGATCCTCTTGGTGAGGTACTTCTGTGGTCTTTCCAGCTGTTGCAGGTGTCTTGTAAAGTACATCCCAAATGAGGCGTTGTACTCTATGATGGGTCTGATGAGTGATGAGTGGAGGGGCACAATGACCTATTTTGATCTGGATGCAAACCCTTTTCTGATTAGGTGGGCCACATAGAAGGATTTTCTAACCACTTTGGCAATGTGATTATCAAGGGGAGATTACTATCTGCTTGGGTCCCCAGATCCCTTATTACATTTTCTGTATTTAAAGGGCTACCACCTATGTGGTAGTTTGTGTGTACTTTGTTTTTTTCCAAAGGGGATGACATTGCATTTTTTGGCATTTAGCTTGAAGCCATGATTTTGACACCAGGTATCCATCTTAGTAAGACCCTTTTGGAGGATGTCTGTGTCAGCCAGAGTGTCAATTATAGCTCCTAGTTTGCAGTCATCTGCAAACTTGGTCAGCCATAGTCCTCCTGTGCTTGGCTGTACCTCTGAGAAGTATATGCCGAACAGGAGGGGTCCTAGGACCGAGCCCTGGGGAATGCCACTTGTAACCGGTTTAGAGTCAGACCTAGCTCCTGCAACTCTCACCATGTGGATTCTGTCTGTTTGCCAGTTGGCAACCCATCTTGTGATATATAGGGGTTTATGTTCAGGCTGGTGAGCTTGTCTATAATACCAGAATGGGGAATGGTGTCGCAGGCCTTTGCATGATCTAGGTATGCTTTGTGTACCACCCTTCCCTAGTCTGTCACCTTGGTAACTGTCTCAAAGAAGTCCACCAGGTTTAGGAGGCATGATCTGCCCTTAAAGCTGAACTGAGTAGGGTCCAGTGTTTGGAGGTTCCCAATGTCTCTGTTAATGAGTTCTATGATGATGCGCTCCATAGCCTTGCAGACCAAGCTAGTCAGGCTTATAGGGCGATAGTTCCCGGGGTCTGTTGTGGCTCCACCTTTGTGGAGTGGAATAACCATTGCTGTGGGCCACTCTATGGGTATGTAGCCTGTGGAGAGGCTGAGTTTGAACAGTGTGTTTAGGTGAGGGGTTAGTTCGTCTTTGAGCTCGTGTAGGACGCAACCTGGTACACCGTCCGGTCCCACTGATGCTGTGTTTTTGGCTTTGGAGAGGGCTGTTTTAACCTGAGTGTCTGTGATTTCAGGGGCTCTACATTCTTCTAGTATGGTTAAGGGCCCTTTTGGGGGTGAGAGGGGGGTGAGGTTTGCACTGAACCTGTCTGCCAGGATGTTGGCAATATCGGTTGGTTCAGTGTATTTTGTGCCATTCTGCATTAACTGTGAGCAGCTCTGAGCATTGCTACTTAGATTCTTGACATAGCTAAAGAATGCCTTGTGGTTATCTTTGGAGTCCTTGGCAATTTTTCTTTTGAAGCTCGCCTTGGACAATTTTATGTGGGATCGTAGTTTCTTGCTGATACTGATCGGGGATGTCTTCCCTTCTTGGGATTTTACTCTTTTCTCTATTAGTTTCCTCCTTCTGTTGTATAGATTGTTTATGGCAGAGGTCCACCAGACTGGTTTCCTTTTCTTGGAGGAGTGAGCCTTGGTTTTGCTTGGGATAGCACGATCCATGCATTATTGTAGGTGCACGTAGAATGCATTAGTAAAGGATTTTGCAGCTTGGACAGCGTTATCCTTTAGCATGGGGGCTTCGAAACTTTTCACCTTGGTCTTAAGTAACGTGAAGTTTGCTTTTGAAAAGATGTTCTTCATCTCACATTGCTGCAGTCCTTACACTTGGGTAGTCCGCTGTCCTCGGTCGGCCCGAATATCAAAGTATAAGGCTGACGTCGGTCAAGGCGCATTCGACTGACATCAGGACGTCAGGGTACAAATGCGCATGACCGACGTCATATCCTCAGTCTTTTTTGCCGCATGGTCCGATGCAGAAGCAGCATTGCAAGTGCCGGTTGGCGTTCTGAGATTTTTCGATTTCGAAGTTTCAGACCGAGTTCAAAGTTGGCTAAGTACCCGTTGGGAATATTTTAGTTTTTCTTGCCTCAGTGATTTACCGGATGTCAGAAAAAGTCAATAATTGCATTTCTTGTGGGAAACAGATACCGCATAGAGATTATCATACTTTGTGTATTCCTTGCTTAGGGCCTGAGCACGACGTTGTTGGCTGTCGCTCTTGTGCTAGATTTAATAAACGCACTATAAAGAGAAGGTTGGATTGTGCAAGGTTAGTCTTTGGGAAGCGGTGTAATTATAAAATGCCGCCGGATGCTCCGGCCCGCTTCTTCAAGAAGCGCAAGGACAAGGCAGTTAAGCCTAGGCTAGAAGAACCGTCTGTACCGGACGCCGGTTCTTTAGAGGTGTCGGTGGAGCCGGTGGCTCCACCGGAGGTTTCTTTGTGTTCCCAGGGTGAGACCTTATTATTGCAAGATGTGGCCTCTCAGGAGGCAAGTCAGGCTGAGGGGGCTTCTCAGGTTACTATACTCCCCTCCCTTCCTAGGGTGGCTAGGCCCTCTCCTTCTGTTTCAAAGGCTTCTCCCAGGGGCAGGCCAGGTTTGGCTTCTGTTGGTGTTACCCCTAGCTCTTCAGGTACTGTGCCCAAGAAGCATATGCTTAAAATGGCAGAAGATTTGATTACTTTAATTAGGGGTTCTATGCCCCCTCCTGATAAGAGACCTAGGATGGAGCCTGAGCTGGGGGTTTTGAGCAGGCTTCAGATGTTTCAGAGTCTTCGGCTGAAGACTTGCAGGAGTACTCTCCTTATTCTGATTCTGATGTGGATGATTCTACTCCTTCTGCTTCTCCTCCTGAGGATTTTTCTTTTTCAGAAACTCTTCATTCCATGAGGGAGCATTTTAAGTGGGAAGGTCAGGACTTCTCTGTTTCCAGGAAAAGGCTTAGGGAATTTTTGTTTTTACCCCAGCATAGGCCTTTGGCTATACCTCCTGTTTTGGATGTAGTAGAAGATGTTTTTACAGAGGCTTCTCTTAATCCTGATTCTTTGCCTCCTGCTCCTGTTAAGCGGATAGGTATTACAGGGTGCCTGAAGCTCATAAGTATCTTTTTAAGAGTCCTAGGGCTGACCCAGAAACTGTTAGTCAGGGGCCTAAAGGTGTTAAGGCTTCTGTCGTTAAGAATCCGGTTCCTGCTGACAAAGAGGCTAGGGCCTTGGATAGATGGGGAAAGAAAGTTTATACTTCTTCTACTCTGGCTATGAGGGCTTTGAATTGCCAGTTTCACATGTTGAAATACCAGAACTATCTCCTTTCACAATTAAAGTCTAAGGTTGATGCTCTGGCAGTAGGTATTGGTTGTAAAGAGTTGCAAGATTTAGTGCATGTTTCTGAACAGGTGGGTAAGCATTCTTTGCAATGTGGTTTTGATGCTGTACAGGCCTCGTCTAGGGTGGCTGCCACTGGGTCAGTTCTTCGCAGGCATGCCTGGCTACGGGATCAGAATTTGTCTGATCATGTTAAAACAAGGATTTTAGATGCTCCTTTACAATCTGACGTGTTGTTTGGTCCTCCTGTTGAGACAGTTTTAAAGAAAATGCAGGACAAGGCTAAGTCTATGCAGACTGTTAAAGATTTTTTGCAGGTCCAGCCTCCAAAGTTTAGTAGAAATTGGCCTACTAAGGGGTGGACGTATCCTTCTTATGATTCCCAGTCTAGGGGTAGATCTAGACGTGGTAGGGGCAGAGCTCAGGGCTCTTTCAGGCCTAGAACAGGGAGTTCTCCTGCACAGTCTTCGGGTGAGGGCAGGGGTCAGTCCTTTCGTAAACAGACCCAATGACCTACCTTTTCAGCTGCCCAGAGCCTTCTCGTCTGGCAGCACCTTTGGGAGGAAGGTTGGCACTTTTCAAAGAAAATTGGAGTTTAATTACCCAAGACAGATGGGTATTGGATATCATACACCACGGCTACAGGTTTTATTTCCATACCTTGCCTCCTTTCAAAGGCATGCCAGACGTTCCTCCTCAACAAAGAATAGAGGCTCACAAGCAGGTTTCTCTGTTGCTCCAAATAGGGGCCATACAGCCGGTCCCTATGCCAGAAGTGGGCCTAGGATTTTATTCTCGCCTGTTCCTAGTACCAAAGAAGGGGAACACGTGGAGACCAATTTTGGATTTATCTATCCTCAACACTTATCTGGACATTCCCAAGTTCAAAATGTTGACGTTGCAGCAGCTTTTACCTCTGCTGGGCAAAGATCATTGGATGGTAACTTTGGATCTCAAGGAGGCTTACCTTCATGTTCCTATCAGACTAAGTTGCAGGAAGTATCTGCGTTTTCGAGCTGGGACTTCTCACTATCAGTTCTCTGCATTGCCCTTTGGCTTATCTACTGCACCCAGAGTGTTCACGAAAGTTCTGGCTCCAGTGATAGCTTTCTTCAGGCTAAAAGGAATACAGATCTATCCTTATTTGGACAACTGCCTGATTCTGGCTCAAGGAAGGGAAGAGCTTCTTCATCATTTGGAATATGTGATAGCAGTGCTAAGATGCCTAGGGTATTCTGTGAACGAAATAAAGTCCAGTCTAGTACCCTCTCAGGACATGTGCTTTCTGGGTGTGAGACTGAATACAGCATCCCAGATGGCCTTTTTAACCCCGGACAAACAGAAGAGTCTATCCCTTTACTTCCATCAACTATCTCATCAGTCCGTGCTGACTGCAAGGACAGTCCTTCAAGCATTAGTGTTCATGGCATCTTGTATTCTGGTGCTTCCCAATGCCAAACTGCATATGAGGAAGCTACAATGGTATCTCAAAAATGTATGGACACAGCACTGCCAGGATCTGGACACTCATTCAAATAATACCTTGCATTCGAAAGGAATTTTTATGGTGGGCTCAGGAATGTCACCTAAACAAGGGACTCTCTGTGACCCGGCCAGAGGCGAGTCAGATTTTAACGACAGATGCCTCAGACAAAGCTTGGGGAGCTCATCTAAATGGAAAGTGGATACAAAACAAGTGGCCTGTCAGACTACAACATCTACATATCAACATGAAGGAGATGTTAGCAGTCCAGTTTGCATTAATAGCTTTCAAGGAATTACTTCTTCCAGGGCAGGTGTTGATTCTAACAGACAACACAACTGTCATGTGGTACATCAACAAGCAAGGGGAACGATTCTTATCCTCTATGCAGGCAAGCAATGATTTTGTGGGAGACTGCTCTCAGTTTACAGCTCAATCTTCAGGCAAGGTTTCTGCCAGGAGCACAGAACTCCTTAGCAGATGTGTTGAGCAGGCAATTATGGATCCCCACGAGTGGAAATTGGATCCTCATGTATTTCAGAAATTGACAGTGTCATGGGGAACTCCAGACATAGATCTGTTCGCTTCTCCACTAAACCATCAGCTGCCAAAGTTTTGCACAAAAGGTTTCATCCCACAGCTTGGAGAGTGGATGCTCTTTCTTTCAATTGGAGCAATCTTCATGTGTATGCCTTTCCTCCTCTGCCTCTCCTCCCAAAGGTACTTCTAAAGGTCAGACAGGACAAGCCAAGGATGATTTTAATAGCTCCAGATTGGCCTCGACAGCACTGGTACCCATTATTGAGAAGTCTGGTACGGAAGCCTCCATGGCCTTTGCCTTCGATTCCACACCTGTTGTCACAGGAGGACAGCCATTTGCTGAATGTCAAACTTCACTCTCTTCACCTAACAGCCTGGCATATTCTGTTTTGAACCATAGAGGGTCTCAACTTCCACAACAAGTTTTGAATGTGATTTTGGAAGCTAGAAGGCCTAGTACAAGGAAAGTGTACGCAGATAAATGGAAGAGATTTTTATTTTGGAGTGCAGCAAAAGATTTTGATGTTTCTGAGCCTAATTTGAGTGTGGCTCTTCAATATCTTACTGAGTTATTGGACAAAGGTTTGTCTTTCTCTTCTATTAAGGTTCATGCTGCAGCAATTTCGCTCACTATGATTGTGACCCACCATTGTTTTCTCATCCTTTGTTCAAGCAATTTCTTAGAGGGCAAAGAATATAAGACCCCACAAGAGCTCCTACTCCTGCTTGGGATCTCAATTTTGTGTTGGAGAAACTCACTCTACAACCTTTTGAGCCTGCAGCTACTTCTGAGTTGAAATATTTATCATGGAAGACTGCTTTTTGTTGGCAATTACCTCTGCAAGAAGGGTTTCTGAATTGCAGGCCCTTATGGCGGTTGAGCCTTTCTTGATTTTCCATAAGGATAGGGTATCATTACGTACTAATCCTTCCTTTATGCCTAAGGTGGTTTCTAGTGTGGCTTTAAACCAAACTATTCATTTGCCTACTTTTTATGCAAATCCCCAAAATAAAGGGGAAAAGATTTTGCACACTTTAGATGTACACAGGCAGTTGCGTTATTATTTGGACAGAACTAAGGGGTTCAGGCAGTCTCAGCAGTTGTTTCTTTTGCTTTGAGTTCTCAGGGCAAGCCTGTGTCAAAACAAACTATTTCTATGTGGATTGGGTTTTGCATTGCTTTCTGTTATTCCCATCATGGCAAGGAAGTTCCAGCTGGGATTAGGCCTCATTCCACTAGGGCTACTGCCACTTCAACAGCTTTTTTGAGGGGAGTGGCGACCAAGGATATTTTGGAGGCAGCTACTTGGAGTTCAGTGCATACTTTCTCTAGGCATTATCACCTGCCACTTTACTCTAAATCCAGGGCTGGTTTTGCCACTGCTGTTTTGCAGGGCATTTTGGCAGCTCCTGCTTCCTTGTAGTTAGCCATCCTCCCTTACCTCTGCTTTGGGATTCTACCCAAGTGTAAGGACTGCAGCAATGTGAGATGAAGAACATAGTACAGTTTTGTACCGACCATAAATGTAGATGTTCAAGATCCACATTGCTGCAGTCCAATTACCTCCCTCCTTCCCCTCTGCAGTTAGAGGTGGTTGTGTGGGTTGGGTTGTACATATTGTGTATATTGTATATATTGTACATATAGTTAGTGCAAGGGTGGTTGGTTGGTTGTTTGCTGTCTTTTGGTTTTGACCTTTATTTTTAGGGTCTTCTGACATCTGGGGCAAGAAAAGACTGAGGATATGACGTCGGTCATGCGCATTTGTACCCTGACGTCCTGATGTCAGTCGAATGCGCCTTGACCGACGTCAGCCTTATACTTTGATATTCGGGCCGACCGAGGACAGCGGACTTACCCAAGTGTAAGGACTGCAGCAATGTGGATCTTCGAACATCTACATTTATGGTAGGTACAAAACTGTACTTTTTTCACAGTGGATTCCTTGTCCGCGGGTGGGGGCGGAATGTGGATATCCAAAGTGATTTGTTTATGGTCGGATCTAACCAGTGAGTGGTTGACCTCCGGTGTGGAACACCGGTCGCCCATGTTGGTGATGACCAGGTCCAATATGTTGTCACATCTGGTGGGAGTGTTGACCAGTTGATCCAGGGCGTTTTGAGTTTATAAATTCTAGGAAATGTTGGGCAAGGGAGTTAGTACTTGAGTAATTCTCCCAGTTAATGTTTGAGTAGTTGAAATCACTCAATGTTAAGGTGTTTGGTAAGACCTTTGTTTCCCAGTGTTTCCAGAAATGCAGAATGGGGGTCCTGGGACATGGTGGGCGATCTGTAGCAAGCTACAATTTGAATTGCAGTTGTTAGTTGCACGTGGATGATCTCTGAAGCATCGTGCTGTGCCACTAACCTAGAGGTGTGGGTATCCTTGATGAATATGGATACTCCCCCGCCTTTTGTATTTCGGTCCGGGTTCTGTGGCCAAAATGTATGGTATGAGTATATGAGCCTGGTATTGCTGGGGTGCTCTCTGGAGCCTTAAACCAGGTTTCTGTTGTTGCACATATATCGTTTTTCTCCATACTGAGGAGTGCCTCAAGTGCGTGCATTTTGAGGTTTAGACTTCTGGCATTGAGGAGCATTACCCTCAGATTTTTGTTACTTGTGCTATTTACGGCGGTGGGTTTGTTTTTTGACCCTTGCCTAAAAAGGCACTATGGGGGTGGCAAGAGCCTTGGCCAGTATTCGATAGCCTAAAGGTGACAGGTGCAAGCAGTCTCTAGCGAAGCAGCGTGGCTTGTCGAGCATGTCATCCCAGGCGGACAGACACTGGATCCCCTTTGAATAACACCAGAAACTTAGCCAGTTGTTGAAATTGATATTTTTTTCTTTATACCATTGTATCATTCTTGGTGAGGACAGGATGCTGGTCAGGGTCATACCGGCCTGGGCTACGTGATCAGAGCACTCTTCCATGTAGTCCAGGGAGGTATGGCTGAGGTCATTCACACCAACATGGACAATGACAGAGTCATATTTGTACTTGTGGAGTGACCTGAGTGCTTGTGTTATGTGGCGGATCCTGGCACCCGCCAGACAGCTAACAGTAACCTTCACCTTATTCAGCCTAGTGAGTGGGACATCAGTGTGCCTGACTATAGAGTCACCTATTACTAGTATGTTGGGTATGTTATTTTGCCTTAAGGGCTGTGATTGTGTGGCACGCTGGTTTTGTGAAGTATGTGCTTCATGGTTTGTGTTGGGGGGTGGAGGTTGCTTGGATGTCTGCTTTGGAGGTCTCTGTTGCTTTTGCAGATTTTTATTTAGAGCGTCTGAGTATGTTTTCGTGTATTTATGTGTGTTTTTTGCCGGTGCTAGTTTAATGGGTCTGTGTGAGACTGGTGGTATGATGCCAGTATTTCCCTTCTCCTCTTGACTGTCTGATCCAATCTTGAGTTGAGAGAGCTTAGCCTCCAGTTTGGCTGTATAATTGCATCTCTCGCATGTATTAGTGTTTGGTGGTAGGAGGAGAGGGTTGTCTGTGTACATGAGGCAGTTGTAACATTGCCTCCAAATGCTCAGATTCACCAGTTGGACTGGAGAGTACACCTGAAACTGCCCTTTGGACATGCCTGGATAGGTACAGTGAACTGTTTTACTGAATAGCTGGTAAGGTCGAATAGAGAGCCTTGTCCTTCTGTACCGTATAGGGGGGGGTCTAGTGCTAGGGTTTATAAGTGCTTGCTATGAGTTTTGAGCAAGTGCCGGGCTGAGAAATGAATGGCTTAACTGCTTAAGTTGAAAGTTTATCTAGTTCCAAGGGAAAAATTGAAGTGGAGACTTTGTGGAGCCGGGAATAGTTATACCCTAGCTAACTGGTGCTGCCCGGCACGCAAAACCGAGCAAATGCAGTTTTTATAGCAGGGAAATGAAAGAGTTAGAATTAGCACAAAATGTCCAATAAACTACTAATTTCTGGGCTAAAACCACTCTTCCAGGGACAGAGGGGCTGCTCAAAGCTCCCCTCTCTCACAGGTGAACAGAGAAACTTCCTTCTATCCAAGTAAGGTATGGGCAAACACAGAGATTTGTAACAGCCCTGAATTCATCACTAACATGAAAACTGGACGATACTAGCTTAGAAAGATGGGAAACCAGCATTTTTTTTTCAGAAAGTAAAGCAGATACAATTAAAAAAAAAAACAAGTTAAATGCACAGAAAAGGATGTTTATTGTTATATATCTCAGTTCAGAGTTGTAGTCAATGCCCCTAGTAATAAAGTAAGAAGAAACACAACTACAGTAAAAACAGATGAATAAAGTGCAGTTTTTTTCATATATCTATAAAACAATAGAAAATAAACTGATTTGAACAAGTTACCCAGTTAACCAGAAAAAAGCTCAAAACTGAGCCCTGTTCCAGCAACTTCAATCAGACATGTTCTAACTGCACACTCCCGCTACTAGGGTGCAGGGGAACCTACTCCAAAAAAAGATGGCCTGGATCAGTGCTCAAGTTATACAAACAAAGCTAGATTCAGCAGGCCTGAATCTGGTCCTGTGCAACAGCAACAAGGCGCACTAATTTCAGAAAGAAACAGTTCAAATAAGCAGGCACAGTAAGCCTGTGACCAGAAGTTCCCAGCTCAGAAGGGCAGAATCCAGCCTCTCCTCCCACAAGAGTGCAGACCACAAACCTTCTTAATGTAGAATAACTGGCCTGAAGCCCAAGTGCTGAAACCAGAACTAATACACTTTTGGAATAGCAGACACTGAGCCTTCAATCAGCAATTCCCAGCTTAGAAGGATGTAAGCTACCTGTCCTGCCATAGCAGTGCAGACCACAAACCTTAATGTAAAACAACCGGTATGAAGCCCAAGTGCTTAAACAAAAAGATTTAGAATAACAGTTACAATTTAGTCAGGCTACTACCAAGCAGTAATAAATGCAGCAGAATAAATAGAGAGGCAAAAGCAAAATAAAGTAGGAGGAAACAAATACAGTAAAAGCAGATGTTTAAAGTGCAAATTTTTTTTTTGTTAGTATAGAGCAAGGAGAGAGGAGTGAAGAACCTACATGGGTTGGCCTTCTCAAATCTTCTCTCTGTATTAAGTAGAGTGAACACTAGCCTCACTGTATTCAGTTAAGTGAGCAAATGAGATGGACTGAGGAGGAGTGGTCAAATACAGATTTACAGGAGGGGCGGGCAATTCCAGAGCCACTAACACCAAAACAAGAACATGGGGGGTGGGTGGGAACAAACTGCAGAGAGAGAGAGACAGCACACACACTATTCAGTGAAACACACAATTAGGTACAGAAAAAATGAAACTGCAAATTTGTACTTGGCTTTGGCATCCCATTTTGTTGACATTTAAATTGACGCACATCGTTGAGAAAATATGCTGAAATGTCAGCATTGTAATGCATTGACTGTGGAAATGTTGCTTATTGAACTGCATACTTTCTTTGGTTATCAGCCTGCTGTGAGTAAAGAAAAAAAGGTAAGTTTATTTTAATTTTCCCTTTTCTCAGAGATAGTATATTTAGAGATAGGGGTGTGGAGACAAATCTCCTCTATTTTATAGTTGTGGGGAAATAAATGCCCCTTTAAAATGAGATATTTTGCTAATATTTCAATGCCCAACAGTGCAGTTTCACTGTCCTTTGGATTTTTTTTAAGCAAAACTATCCCTCTCGCCATTTGTCTTCGTGATTATAGAAATGAGAGGGAGAGTATAGTCCATTCCTTGGATGTCCACAGACAACAGAGGTTTTATCTTGATGGAACTAAATCTTTCAGATTTTCAGATCAGTTTATTTCTTGTGAAGGTAAGAAGTTACAACCTTTGTCAAAACAGACCATTTCATAATGGTTGTCTCAGGTTATTACCTTTTGTTACACCCCCTTCAACAAAACTATTCCGGACAGTGTTAAGACCCACTGTACCAGGGCCTTGGCTTCATCTGTGCATTTTGGAAAGTGTATATACATTTACAAGGCATTGCCGACTTGATTCCCTGTCTAGGTCTAGATCAGGCTTAGCTAGAACCATTATCCAGGGGATTCTGGATCCTTCCCCTTCCACCCTCCATCATCATCATCATCTTTCGGCTGTTCCCGTTAGGGGTCGCCACAGCGGATCATCTGTTTCCATTTCTTCCTGTCCTCTGCATCTTGCTGTGTCACATCAACCACCTGCATGTCCTCCCTCACCACATCCATAAACGTTATCTTAGGCCTTCCTCTTTTCCTGTTACCTGGTAGCTTCATCCTTAGCATCTTTTTCCCAATATACTCAGCATCCCTCCTCAGCACATGTCCAAACCAACGTAATCTTGCCTCTCTGGCTTTGTCTCCAAACCTTCCAACGTGGGCTGACCCTATAATATACTTATTCCTAATCCTGTCCACCCTCGTCACACCCAGTGCAAATCTTAACATCTTTAAGTCTGCCACATCCAGCTCTTACTCCTGCCTTTTTGTCATTGCCACGGTCTCCAGCCCATATAACAGCTGGTCTCACTACCCTCTTGTAGACCTTCCCTTTCACTCTTACTGGTACTCATCTGTCACAAATCACTCCTGACACTCTTCTCCACCCACTCCATCCTGCCTGTACTCTCTTCTTCACCTCTCTTCCACACTCACCATTACTCTGAACTGTTGATCCCAAGTACTTAAACTCATTCACCTTCGCCACCTCTACTCCTTGCATCCTCACTATTCCTCTATCCTCCCTCTCATTCACACACATATATTCTGTCTTAGTCCTGCTGACCTTCATTCTTCTTCTCTCTAGAGCATATCTCCATCTCTCCAGGGTGTCCTCCACCTGTTCCTTACTCTCACTACAGATCACAATGTTATCTGCAAACATCATAGTCCATGGGGACTCCTGTCTGATCTCGTCTATCAACCTGTCCATCACCATAGGGTAAAGCTACTGCAGCAGTTATCAGTATGATGAACATAGTGCAGTTGTGTAAGTAAACTTACCATAGCAGTAGATATTCAAATGATCAGCTGCTTCAGTAGAGGCTCCCTCCCTCCACCCACCCCCTTGTTTTTGCTGTGTTGTTTATGCCAGGTTGTGAATACCATTTTTTGTTCCTAGCATTGATCTTTCTGGGCTCTGTCTGTCTGTCTGTCTCTCTCTCTCTCTCTGTTGACACTAAAGCTCAAAGAGTTTGGTGCCCAAACATGTCTTTTAATCAGCTCAACTTAAGATGACTAATGGCTTGGGAGTGTGCAAGGTGCCCTGAAGCTTTGGAAGCTGTCCGACTGTTATATCCTTGGCAGGATATAACCCAAATAGCTAAGGCTACTGCAACAGTGATCATTCAAATATCTATTGCTATGGTAAGTTTACTTCGGAAAGCTTTCATGGTCCTCCAGGAAAATGAAGGGTAACCTGCAGCAGGGGAAAATGAAGAGGTGGAATAAGAAAGAGAAGAATAGCAGTTTTACCGAAACTGAAATTCTCAAACCTTGGTGAGTACAGTCATATAGCTATCACTTTTTTTTTTAATCTCCACCAACACAATACCAATATATAGTTTTTATTTTATATTTCACAAAGAAAGTTAAAAATGAAATTTAAAAAGACTGTGTGCGGAGGCCCCTGGATACAAAAACATGCCCACTCCTGGTTTACCCAGTGGTATTAGTAATGGGAAAAAAGCCAGTTTTAGAATCCACCAAACATGGAAGGATTCCTTCCACTGAGCTAGGCCAAAAGGTAGATGGTCCTGTTATGATAGAAGGAAGCAGCAGTCCACAAAGAAAGCAATGAGCCAAGAAAGAGGCATAAATATACAGTAAAGTGGACTGATTAAGAAAGAGATTATGTATGGTTTTGGTTATGCAACAAATCCAGATTTTCCACATAGAGGATATTTAACAAGTGGTAGAAAGAAGTTATTGGAAAGAAAAATAATTGCATTAGAGAAACATTTAAGAGTATAGATAAATGCAAACTCTCTAATGCAACAAATCAAATTAAAGAAATATATAAGTATTTGATCATGAAAAAGATGCTTTTAATGAAATGCTAAAAAAATGGTGTCTATCAAAGTGCATAAAAAGGAAGTAAGGACTTAAGATCTGATATGGTGCAACATTTATGTGAAAAAGAAAACCATGCTAGTCAATATAACTACTTCTGCCCCAAAGATATTTGAAGATGTATACAGATAAACTCATCTGCACATGGTAATCTTTATAAAGGAAAGAATTAAAAAAAAAAAAAAACGTGGAATGCATTAAAAATGTTTATAGAGGCAGAAAAGCATCAGATAGGAATGGAAGTGATAGAGCAACTGAGAAGTGAAAGGTTTAGTATGGAGACTCCAATCCAGATTATATCACAACTGACAAGTTAGTGAGTGCTCAGGTAGTGGTGCAACATACAGAACAGAATACTTGTATAGAGGATATACCATAGAGAGAAATTTGCGAAATTTCTGTAGAGTATAGAGGATCTACTGTACACTGAAATTCTGGAACCTTCTGCAGGAAACTCTCACGAAATTTCAGTTAGAATTTCACAACTGAAAGAGCAGGAAATGTAGAGCAAAGAGGATGCCCTAGATGCGAATGATCTAAGGGAAAAGCTGAGTTGATAGAAATGGACAGACATATTGAGATAGATGGAAGAAATACTGTATGTTTATGATATTCTCCTCCTTCATTCAAATGAAAGTACACCAGGTCTTCAAACTCGGCTCCAACAGTCCCCCACTAGTCTGTGCTTCTTAGATTTTGCTAACAAACTTTGGGTCAACTGTAATAAAACTAGCATCATGTTGTTCTCTCACAAATCACACCAGCTGCCAGTTATTTCTGGTACTGACAAAACAATATTATATATCTCCTTTGTCTCAGAGTACAAGTACTTAGGCCTCACCCTTGATTGCTGTCTCATCTTCTGTACTGCATTGACATCACCAGTAAAGTCTCTCTGTTGAAACAATGCTAAAAAATCTCCCACCTTCTCTCCACTGTAGCTAGAATGTCCTTGGCTAAAATGTACTTCCACCTGAAGTTAAATATGGCCTACCACTTCATTCAGTATACAGTACACAGTACACAGTAATTTGCTCTACTTGGTAATGTAAAACTCACCACTGACTTATTTTGCAGATGTTAAATTGGCTGCCTAGTACTAAAAGAGCAATCTTCGTACTTGGCACCCTACTATATAAAGATCTAAATGAGGGTTACTTCCCTGTTTTTAAAGGTTACTCTGCTTTAGAAAGCAGGTGTACTTTGTTATGGTACTGCCAGGAAAAATTCATTTCCTTTAGCAGGCTACTCTTTAAAACAGCCCTGGACGAACAAGCTTTTGCCAGACTAGGACTGGCATTACGGAATAATTTACCTTCTGATATAAAGGTCAGAGAATCCATTGACAACTCTTAAGGAAGCTCTCACAGAATATCTTTGTAAAAATTCAGCTTGCAAATATTTTATGGATAATAGTTGCATCAAGCCACTGTTGCTGTTAGCCTACTACTTATGATGTCCTATTTTACTGTTGCGGTATTCTTCATGTTGGTGATATCCTGCCAAAGATAGCCTCCACATCTGACCAGTGTGCCAAAGTCTTTAAAATCTTGTATGCACTGTATGTCACCTGCACAGGATGTAGGGCGTAAAGGTGATGTATGAACACAGTTACCCAGAAATTCTTTGCTGCCGGTCCGAGCGTTGTCATTGCTCATCAGTCTGAAATCCCTTTTGCTGTGCTGAGTATCTAGCCATCAGAAAAGTGCCCCATTAGGGTCTTTTTCCTCTTTCTTTTGGTCTTGTTCTCTTTTGGTTACCTGGAGTTCATGCCATCCAGTAAGGGAAAATATCAGTGTGCGAAGCAGATTCCCTATAATGATCATCACGAAGAGTGTCTTTTTTTGTCTGTGTGTGGCCCACAACCATGCATCTTGTAGCATTTGTAAGGTGTTTGTGCCTAAGACTCTTAGAAGTTGGTTGTCTTCCCTGGCCATCTATCTCAAGAACCAGAGGCTTAAACTATTAGCCCAGGGTAGCATGGCAGAACCTACTAACCCTGAGGTACTGTTAAGTAAAAAGGCGGCTGAAAAATCTCAGCTGGATTCTTTGGCTGTCCCGCATACATCGGACATTTCTCTTGAAGCAGTTGATAGCTCTGTAGGCCGTTGGGAGTCTACGTTGGATTCCTCTGCCATGACCCTATCAGAAGCCAGCGCAGATCCTTCCTTTCTTGTGTCCTCTGAGGCTTTGCAGGTATCTGCTCCAGATGTCAAAGGAGTAACCACAGTTGATCATCTTGGAGGGCCCTAGAGGGATTCCGCAGATTCTGGTCAAGGAAGAAGTTCTGGGTAGTCTTAATGAATCCTGTCAGGGTTCAGAACCTCCAGTGTTTAAGGCTGAAGTCCCTACCAAGAAAAATCTGAAAAGTATGCATTCTTCTATATGCCCGAAGTATTCTCAGAGGGAATGGCAGTAGTTTACTCAGGGCCTGTTTAATGCCTTAATGCCCCTGAAGCCTCCCCATGGGCTTTCTGTATCTACTCCCCCTTAGACTTCAACTCCTTCCAAACGGACTAAGGAACCCAAATCCTCGGATGAGGATTCAGAGTCTGATTAAGGGTCCTTGTCTTACTCTTCCCAGATGCCTTCACCCTTGGATTATGTTTCTGATGAAGATGAGTCCATTAACCATGAGCCTCCTTTTGAGGAATTGTCTTTTGGGGATACAATAGCTAGAATGATGGAATACTTAGGTGGGATTCTTCTCAAGTGACTGATGTCCAGAAACGGTATTATGAGCTGCTTCAAGTGGACAGTCCTAAACTTTTGCAGTACCTCTTGTGTTGGCTGGTTTGCTAGACACCATTATAGCTACTTCTGAGTCTCCTAATTCACAGCCTCCTGCTCCAAAGAAACCTGACATATGCTCTATAAGGTTCCTGAGGATTGTCAATTCTTAGTGTCCTGACCCTGCTGTGGTGTCAGTTTCCTGTGACAAGCTTTCTAAGCTTTTGCCCTCTTCCAAGCTTCTGCCTTCAGATAAGGATAGTAGAGCAATGTAGAGAATTGGTAAGGTTTATACTGCTTCTACTTTGGCCTTTCAGGCCATCAATTATCAGACCCACATGACTAGATATGCCCTGGCTTTGATTGCCCAGTTTTGTCAAGTTATTTTTGACCTCCCTGATTCTGAAGAAAAATCTTCTGCTCGGTCTATTTTGGGTTCTACCTGTCAAGTGGCTCACCACTCCCTCAAGTGCAGCTTTGATGCTGCTGATGCCTTTTCCAGAGCTGCTGCCTTGGGGTCTGTCATGAGGCATTACTCTTGGCTTCACCTGCAGTCATTTCGTGAAGACATTAAGGCCAAGTTGCTGGATGCTCCTTTGGATAATAAAAGTCTCTTTGGGACTGCTGCTTCTGATGATGTGTTTGTGTCTCCAAGAAAAAAGGTAAATCTTTGCAGGACTTTAAAGATATGTTTGTGTCCCCTATTCCTAAGTTCCAGAGGAACTATTCTACTAGGTCTACTTTTGTTTGCAGGCAGTCTAATCAGTCCACTAAAGGAAGTGTAGTAGGCAAGCTCCTCCTGCTAAGTCTTCTCAAGCTCGTGGGGCTCAGAAGCCTTCTTTATTTGACAAGCCTACTTCTCTTTGACATATTGCCCCCCTACCCATAGGTCAGTTTCCTTTTTTTCCTTAGTCTCTCTCTCTCTCTGCCTTCCAAACTGGCATCTCATCACCTCAGATTCTTGAGTTCTATCATCTGTCAGGGTTACATCATGGTGTGGAAGTCCCTCCCTCCTTTTTTCAGGGATTCCGCAACTTTTCTGGAACAACTACCTTATTTCTCAAAGGTCCCTAGTAGACTAGGGAGCTATTCATCCTGTCCCTGATTCCCAAGTAGGAAAGGAATTTTACTCCAGGATGTTCCTGGCACTTCGAAAGGAGGGTACTTGGAGACCTATTTTAGATCTCTCCTTCCTCAACACCCTTAATCAAGGTTTCTGCTTTTTGGATGTTTACTCTTCAAACCCTGTTTCATCTTTTCCTACCCCAGGCCTTTCTGTTGTCCTTGCATCTAAAGGATGCTTACGTTCATATTCCTAGTCACCCTCTTTTCAGTTCTCTGTTTCTTCCTCTCATTTTCAAATCTCTGCTTTGCCGTTTGGCCACTCTACTGCCCCAAGGGTAGTCACAAAATGCCCACCTCCTGTGATTGCCTTTTGCAGGCTCCAAGGCATTCAGATTTTTCCTTGTCTAGATGGCCTGTTGCTTCAGGTGCCTTCTTCCAGTTGCCTGATGTTCTTCATCTCACATTGCTGCAGTCCTTACACTTGGGTAGTCCGCTGTCCTCGGTCGGCCCGAATATCAAAGTATAAGGCTGACGTCGGTCAAGGCGCATTTGACTGACATCAGGACGTCAGGGTACAAATGCGCATGACCGACGTCATATCCTCAGTCTTTTTTGCCGCATGGTCCGATGCAGAAGCAGCATTGCAAGTGCCGGTTGGCGTTCTGAGATTTTTCAATTTCGAAGTTTCAGACCGAGTTCAAAGTTGGCTAAGTACCCCGTTGGGGAATATTTTAGTTTTTTCTTGCCTCGGTGATTTACCGGATGTCAGAAAAAGTCAATAATTGCATTTCTTGTGGGAAACAGATACCGCATAGAGATTATCATACTTTGTGTATTCCTTGCTTAGGGCCTGAGCACGACGTTGTTGGCTGTCGCTCTTGTGCTAGATTTAATAAACGCACTATAAAGAGAAGGTTGGATTGTGCAAGGTTAGTCTTTGGGAAGCGGTGTAATTATAAAATGCCGTCGGATGCTCCGGCGCCGCTTCTTCAAGAAGCGCAAGGACAAGGCAGTTAAGCCTAGGCTAGAAGAACCGTCTGTACCGGACGCCGGTTCTTTAGAGGTGTCGGTGGAGCCGGTGGCTCCACCGGAGGTTTCCTTGTGTTCCCAGGGTGAGACCTTATTATTGCAAGATGTGGCCTCTCAGGAGGCAAGTCAGGCTGAGGGGGCTTCTCAGGTTACTATACTCCCTCCCTTCCTAGGGTGGCTAGGCCCTCTCCTTCTGTTTCAAAGGCTTCTGCCCGGGGCAGGCCAGGTTTGGCTTCAGTTGGTGTTACCCCTAGCTCTTCAGGTACTGTGCCCAAGAAGCATATGCTTAAAATGGCAGAAGATTTGATTACTTTAATTAGGGGTTCTATGCCCCCTCCTGATAAGAGACCTAGGATGGAGCCTGAGCTGGGGGTTTTTGAGCAGGCTTCAGATGTTTCAGAGTCTTCGGCTGAAGACTTGCAGGAGTATTCTCCTTATTCTGATTCTGATGTGGATGATTCTACTCCTTCTGCTTCTCCTCCTGAGGATTTTTCTTTTTCAGAAACTCTTCATTCCATGAGGGAGCATTTTAAGTGGGAAGGTCAGGACTTCTCTGATTCCACGAAAAGGCTTAGGGAATTTTTGTTTTTACCCCAGCATAGGCCTTTGGCTATACCTCCTGTTTTGGATGTAGTAGATGATGTTTTTACAGAGGCTTCTCTTAATCCTGATTCTTTGCCTCCTGCTCCTGTTAAGCCGGATAGGTATTACAGGGTGCCTGAAGCTCATAAGTATCTCTTTAAGAGTCCTAGGGCTGACCCAGAAACTGTTAGTCAGGGGCCTAAAGGTGTTAAGGCTTCTGTTGTTAAGAATCCGGTTCCTGCAGACAAAGAGGCTAGGGCCTTGGATAGATGGGGAAAGAAAGTTTATACTTCTTCCACTCTGGCTATGAGGGCTTTGAATTGCCAGTTTCACATGTTGAAATACCAGAACTATCTCCTTTCACAATTAAAGTCTAAGGTTGATGCTCTGGCAGTAGGTATTGATTGTAAAGAGTTGCAAGATTTAGTGCATGTTTCTGATCAGGTGGGTAAGCATTCTTTGCAATGTGGTTTTGATGCTGTACAGGCCTCGTCTAGGGTGGCTGCCACTGGGTCAGTTCTTCGCAGGCATGCCTGGCTACGGGATCAGAATTTGTCTGATCGTGTTAAAACGAGGATTTTAGATGCTCCTTTACATTCTGACGTGTTGTTTGGTCCTCCTGTTGAGACAGTTCTAAAGAAAATGGAGGACAAGGCTAAGTCTATGCAGACTGTTAAAGATTTTTTGCAGGTCCAGCCTCCAAAGTTTAGTAGAAATTGGCCTACTAAGGGGTGGACGTATCCTTCTTATGATTCCCAGTCTAGGGGTAGATCTAGACGTGGTAGGGGCAGAGCTCAGGGCTCTTTCAGGCCTAGAACAGGGAGTTCTCCTGCACAGTCTTCGGGTGAGGGCAGGGGTCAGTCCTTTCGTAAACAGACCCAATGACCTACCTTTTCAGCTGCCAGAGCCTTCTCGTCTGGCAGCACCTTTGGGAGGAAGGTTGGCACTTTTCAAAGAAAATTGGAGTTTAATTACCCAAGACAGATGGGTATTGGATATCATACACCACGGCTACAGGTTTTATTTCCATACCTTGCCTCCTTTCAAAGGCATGCCAGACGTTCCTCCTCAACAAAGAATAGAGGCTCACAAGCAGGTTTCTCTGTTGCTCCAAATAGGGGCCATACAGCCAGTCCCTATGCCAGAAGTGGGTCTAGGTTTTTATTCTCGCCTGTTCCTAGTACCAAAGAAGGGGAACACGTGGAGACCAATTTTGGATTTATCTATCCTCAACACTTATCTGGACATTCCCAAGTTCAAAATGTTGACGTTGCAGCAGCTTTTACCTCTGCTGGGCAAAGATCATTGGATGGTAACTTTGGATCTCAAGGAGGCTTACCTTCATGTTCCTATCAGACTAAGTTGCAGGAAGTATCTGCGTTTTCGAGCTGGGACTTCTCACTATCAGTTCTCTGCATTGCCCTTTGGCTTATCTACTGCCCAGAGTGTTCACGAAAGTTCTGGCTCCAGTGATAGCTTTCTTCAGGCTAAAAGGAATACAAATCTATCCTTATTTGGACGACTGCCTGATTCTGGCTCAAGGAAGGGAAGAGCTTCTTCATCATTTGGAATATGTGATAGCAGTGCTAAGATGCCTAGGGTATTCTGTGAACGAAATAAAGTCCAGTCTAGTACCCTCTCAGGACATGTGCTTTCTGGGTGTGAGACTGAATACAGCATCCCAGATGGCCTTTTAACCCCGGACAAACAAAAGAGTCTATCCCTTTACTTCCATCAACTATCTCATCAGTCCGTGCTGACTGCAAGGACAGTCCTTCAAGCATTAGGGTTCATGGCATCTTGTATTCTGGTGCTTCCCAATGCCAAACTGCATATGAGGAAGCTACAATGGTATCTCAAAATGTATGGACACAGCACTGCCAGGATCTGGACACTGTCATTCAAATAATACCTTGCATTCAAAAGGAATTTTTATGGTGGGCTCAGGAATGTCACCTAAACAAGGGACTCTCTGTGACCCGGCCAGAGGCGAGTCAGATTTTAACGACAGATGCCTCAGACAAAGCTTGGGGAGCTCATCTAAATGGAAAGTGGATACAAAACAAGTGGCCTGTCAGACTACAACATCTACATATCAACATGAAGGAGATGTTAGCAGTCCAGTTTGCATTAATAGCTTTCAAGGAATTACTTCTTCCAGGGCAGGTGTTGATTCTAACAGACAACACAACTGTCATGTGGTACATCAACAAGCAAGGGGGAACGCATTCTTATCCTCTGTGCAGGCAAGCAATGATTTTGTGGGAGACTGCTCTCAGTTTACAGCTCAATCTTCAGGCAAGGTTTCTGCCAGGAGCACAGAACTCCTTAGCAGATGTGTTGAGCAGACGAATTATGGATCCCCACGAGTGGAAATTGGATCCTCATGTATTTCAGAAATTGACAGTGTCATGGGGAACTCCAGACATAGATCTGTTCGCTTCTCCACTGAACCATCAGCTGCCAAAGTTTTGCACAAAAAGGTTTCATCCCACAGCTTGGAGAGTGGATGCTCTTTCTTTCAATTGGAGCAATCTTCATGTGTATGCCTTTCGTCCTCTGCCTCTCCTCCCAAAGGTACTTCTAAAGGTCAGACAGGACAAGCCAAGGATGATTTTAATAGCTCCAGATTGGCCTCGACAGCACTGGTACCCATTATTGAGAAGTCTGGTACGGAAGCCTCCATGGCCTTTGCCTTCGATTCCACACCTGTTGTCACAGGAGGACAGCCATTTGCTGAATGTCAAACTTCACTCTCTTCACCTAACAGCCTGGCATATTCTGTTTTGAACCATAGAGGGTCTCAACTTCCGCAACAAGTTTTGAATGTGATTTTGGAAGCTAGAAGGCCTAGTACAAGGAAAGTGTACGCAGATAAATGGAAGAGATTTTTATTTTGGAGTGCAGCAAAAGATTTTGATGTTTCTGAGCCTAATTTGAGTGTGGCTCTTCAATATCTTACTGAGTTATTGGACAAAGGTTTGTCTTTCTCTTCTATTAAGGTTCATGCTGCAGCAATTTCGGCTCACTATGATTGTGTCCCACCATTGTTTTCTCATCCTTTGTTCAAGCAGTTTCTTAGAGGGGCAAAGAATATAAGATCCCCACGAAGAGCTCCTACTCCTGCTTGGGATCTCAATTTTGTGTTGGAGAAACTCACTCTACAACCTTTTGAGCCTGCAGCTACTTCTGAGTTGAAATATTTATCATGGAAGACTGCTTTCTTGTTGGCAATTACCTCTGCAAGAAGGGTTTCTGAATTGCAGGCCCTTATGGCGGTTGAGCCTTTCTTGATTTTCCATAAGGATAGGGTATCATTACGTACTAATCCTTCCTTTATGCCTAAGGTGGTTTCTAGTGTGGCTTTAAACCAAACTATTCATTTGCCTACTTTTTATGCAAATCCCCAAAATAAAGGGGAAAAGATTTTGCACACTTTAGATGTACACAGGCAGTTGCGTTATTATTTGGACAGAACTAAAGGGTTCAGGCAGTCTCAGCAGTTGTTTGTTTCTTTTGCTTTGAGTTCTCAGGGCAAGCCTGTGTCAAAACAAACTATTTCTAAGTGGATTGGGTTTTGCATTGCTTTCTGTTATTCCCATCATGGCAAGGAAGTTCCAGCTGGGATTAGGCCTCATTCCACTAGGGCTACTGCCACTTCAACAGCTTTTTGAGGGGAGTGGCAACCAAGGATATTTTGGAGGCAGCTACTTGGAGTTCAGTGCATACTTTCTCTAGGCATTATCACCTGCCACTTTACTCTAAATCCAGGGCTGGTTTTGCCACTGCTGTTTTGCAGGGCATTTTGGCAGCTCCTGCTTCCTTGTAGTTAGCCATCCTCCCTTACCTCTGCTTTGGGATTCTACCCAAGTGTAAGGACTGCAGCAATGTGAGATGAAGAACATAGTACAGTTTTGTACCTACCATAAATGTAGATGTTCCAAGATCCACATTGCTGCAGTCCAATTTACCCTCCCTCCTTCCCCTCTGCAGTTAGAGGTGGTTGTGTGGGTTGGGTTGTACATATTGTGTATATTGTATATATTGTACATATAGTTAGTGCAAGGGTGGTTGGTTGGTTGTTTGCTGTCTTTTGGTTTTGACCTTTATTTTTAGGGTCTTCTGACATCTGGGGCAAGAAAAGACTGAGGATATGATGTCGGTCATGCGCATTTGTACCCTGACGTCCTGATGTCAGTCAAATGCGCCTTGACCGACGTCAGCCTTATACTTTGATATTCGGGCCGACCGAGGACAGCGGACTACCCAAGTGTAAGGACTGCAGCAATGTGGATCTTCGAACATCTACATTTATGGTAGGTACAAAACTGTACTTTTCAGGATCTGGAGTTTACCAAATCTCTCTTTCAAAGTTTGGGGTTCACTGTCTACTTACAAAAATCTGTTCTGACTCCCTCTCAGGATCATCTGCATCTGGGTTGCAGGATTCAGACAATGCCAGTATTGGTCTCTCTTCCACCTCCAAAAGTTTTGTCCTTGACTGCTTTCTTTCCATCCCTTCTTCCTCTGCCTGCTATTCCAGCCAGAGAGTTTCTTTGAACCCTGGGATTCAAGGCCTCTTCTACTCCAGTGCTGTGTCTTATCAGACTGCACATGCGGAAGCTTCAATGGCACCTCAAGTCAGTTTGGTTTCAGCATTGCTACCCTCTGGATTTCAGAGTGTCACTCCTTCCTTGCAAAAGGGAGAATTTGAGTGGTGCATTCAGCACCGTACCCTCAAACCAGGCCTGCCCTTTCAGCCTCTATTCCTTCTGAAAAACTGTTCACTGATGCATCAGATGGGATGTGGGCTTCCTGTGGTCACCTGAAAGTTCAAAGTCTCTGCCACAGTGATGTGGTATGTCAACAAGAAAAGGGGGCACAAAGTCTTCCTTCCTTTACAGGCTGTGTCTCTTCAGGCCTGGGATCTGTCTCTCAATTATCAGTTAACTCTTTAGGCAGTGTATAATTACTTCAGAGTACAATCTAGTGGCAGACTCTGAGCAGGATCAAAACACAAACTCAAAAATGGATGCTTCACAGAGATCCTTTTGCCTCCCCTGTAAAGAGGCAGCCCCCTCTTTTCTGTTCCAATGTGCCATGGCATCTGGTGTGGAATACGGACACCCTTTCTTTCCCTTGGAAGGGAATGTTTCTCTATGCCTTCCATCCCTTTCCCCTACTCCTGCAGAAGATTCAGCTAGACGCCCAAAAATCTTGCTAGTTGCTCCCTTTTGGCCAAGACAGGACTGGCTCTCCCTCTTAGTCCATCTGGCCAGGGGCAATCACCCCAAGTTATCTCACCATTTGAACCTCCTCACACAGGAAAAGGGGTCACTCATCCATCCTCACTTGTCCACTTTTCAACTGACACCATGGGTGATGGGGTTTTGACTCCTTTTATTCACCTCTTTTCTGAGGACGTGCTCAAAGTTTTACAGGAGGCAAGAAAACCTACAACCAGGAAGTCTTGTATGTCCAAATGGAAGAGATTTTCTGTCTGGTGCCATGCTTATAACCAGGACCCCTTTTTCAGTAGGGGGTCCTTCTGATTCTCTCCTATTTGTGTGATTTGCTGCACTCTGACTTGGCCTTTTCTTTGTAAAGGTCCAGTTGTCAGCTGTTTTTGCCTGTGCCCCTTGAATCCTCCTTTGGCTGCTCACTTAGAGGTTAAACAGTTTCTTAAAGATGTTCTATATCTCAGGCCCCCAAGGAGGCCTGTCCTCTGCCCTTGGATCGTAATTTTGTTTTAGAAAATTTGACCCAGGCTCCCTTTGAACCTGTAGGTTCATCTGCTATGCAGCATTGTACATGGAAAATTTTCTTACTGCATGCTCTTACTTCTGCTTAAAGGGTTTTTAAGCTTCAAGCCCTTATAGCCATCCCCCCCCCCCCCCCGCCCAGGGAAAGGGTGCCCCTTTGTACTAATCCTTCTTTTATTCCCAAGTGTGTTAATGAGTTGTCTTTGAATCAGGTAGTACAACTCACTTCATTTTTTTTCCTTCTCCTCAGTCTGCCAGTGAGAAGGTCCTTTATACTTTGGATTTGCACAGAGACACATCTGGTATTTGGGTGAAACTAAGAACATTAGTAAGTTTGACCAGCTTTTTTGTTTCCTTTCATCCCAGGACATTGGATTTGTCTGTTTTACAAGCAAACCATCTCTTCCTGGGTATCCAAGGCCATTTCCTTTTGTTATTCTTTTCATGACAAGTGTCTGCTTCCATCAGAGCTCATTCCACTAGGGCTATTGCCTATTCTGGTGCTTTTTTTCAAGGACTTGGACATGAATTCTATCCTTGACGCTGCTACTTGGTCTTCAGTGCATACTTTCATTAAGTATTACTAAGCATTATAAATTGGATATGATTTTTAGGGCCAGCCATTCTGTATGGGCTCATTGAGGGCTGTTCCCAGCCTTCCACCTCTTTGTCCTTTTCTTCAGCTTATGTACTCTCCCTAAAGTGAAAAGTACTGCAACAGTTATATAGAAGGACATAGTACAGTTGTGTAAAATCTTACCATAATTGTAGATGTCCTTCTCTTCACCTTTGCAGTATTCAGTTCTTCTCTCCACCCCCTGTTTTTCTTTTGAGTTTTGGTTTGGTTTTCCTCCTGACCAAGGTTCTCCCTTTTTCATCTGCATTTTCTACTTCTGGATGTGCATAGCCTCCTTTGTCCTATGGAGACTGTTCTCGTCTGGGGCAATTCATTACTGGGTATCTATGTCCGTATATCACATTTATGTCCTACGTCCTGGACAGGGTGCATACGTGTGATGTACAAGCGCATACAAGATCTAAAGGCTTTGGTATACTGGCCAGGCATTGGGGCTATCGGTGGCAGGACATCTCCAATGTGAAGAATACTGCAACAGTAAAGAGAGGGACATTTACTGCTATGGTAAGATTTTACACAACTGTACTTTATGTTCATTTAGAATTATTTTTTGTTTTCGCAACTATTTCCGCAGCTGTTGCACTTCAGAGATATCCCATGAATAATTATGTATGTTCTTTGTTGATATTTCTTTGTGTGTGACATATATGGGTCTACCTCGACCCAACAAAATTACGTTTCAGTGAAATATAATTAGGTGAGCTCTATTTTGCAAAAGTGCATTTTTGTCGAAATGCACTTTTGCGAAAAGGCACCTAAGCGAACAAATATTCCCTTTTTTCTCCACTGTAGTGCGATCTTGGAGTGAGAATATAAAAGTAGTGGGGGCATGAGGGGCATAGTCCCCCACATGGGGGGGGTGCAGTGGGAACTTGCCCTCCTAGATAAATATGGTTAGTGTTTTTTTTTTTTTTCGTTTAATTTGTTTTTCGTAAAAATGCATTTCGGCAAAAGTGCACTTTCACGAAAAACAGCTGGGTTTATTACATTTCATTGAAACATAATTTCAGTGGGTCAAAATAGATATATATATATATATATATATATATATATATATATATATATATATATATATATATATATATATTGAATCACTGAAGTATATTTACAATTCTTTGTAAATTCATTGCCATCATACTTTGTGCCTTTTTCTGTCCAGTTATAGCTGAAAGTGGTCTTCAGACCTACCCACTTACCCACTCATAGGTTCATACTAGGCTAATGACCACATGGCCTGTATAAGCCTAGCCAAACAACCCAAATGTATCCCATGAGTTATTGTATCTTGGCAGTTATTTTAAGTGGTGTATGTTAGTTGGGGCATGATTTAATGAATACCACTGTCCATCAGAGACAGATGTCAGACCAGGGAGAAGGTGAAAATCGAACTCTTGTACCTTGTGAATTTGAGGTAAACACCTTAACTGTTTTGCCAATCCCAAACCCAGAAATTGCTGTGGGACCTTCTCCCTCACTCCCCACTGGCCCTTGTTTTCAATTAAGGATTTCCCAATATTATTCTAGCATGTCCAAATGTCAGTTGTCAATCTCCTCTCCGGTCCAGCTGGTGAATCTGGGAATCTTGAGGCAATGTTATTAACCTCCTCATGTACACAGACAACCCTCTCCTCCTCCCACATAACACAAATACTTGCGAGAGATGCAGCTATTTAGCCAAACTGGAGGCTGAGCTCTCTCAACTCAGGACTGGCAAGACCAGACAGGAGGAGAAGACAACTACACACACCACAAAACCAGCCTCACATAATGCTACCACTCCACTGAATCAAACACATAAACACACAAAGACATACTCGAAGGCTCTGAGTAAAAATTTACCTAAACAGCAGAGGCCTCCAAAGCAGACACCCAAACAACTGCTACCTCAAGACACCCCACAAGCAACACATAAACCACAAAAGCAGTGTGCAAAGCAGTCACAGCCCTTAAGGCCAAATACAACACCAAACATACTTGTCATAGGTGACTCCATAGTCAGACACACTGACGTCCCACTCACCAGGCTGAACAAGGAGAGGGTCACAGTAAGCTGCCTATCGGGCTAGAATCCGCCACATAACACAAGCACTCGGGTCACTCCACGGCAAGTACAAATATGACACAGTCATTGTCCATGCTGGTGTGAACGACCTGAGACGCATACCTCCCTGGACTACATGAAAAGAGACATAGAGGAGCTCTCTGATTATGTAGCCCAGGCAGGTATGACCCTAACCCTGAGCAGTATCCTTCCTTCACCAAGAATGATGCCACAATATAGAGACAAGATGATCAGCTTTAACAATTGGCTTAATGTCTGGTGTCATTCAAAGGGGATCCAGTGTCTGTCTGCCTGGGATGACATGCTTGACAAGCCACGCTGCTTCAAGGGACGGCTTGCACCTGTCACCCCTGGGATTCGGATATTGGCTAAGGCTCTTGCCACCCCATAGTGCCTTTTTAGGCAAGGCTCAAATTCTAAACCTACCACCCTAGAAAACAAAATGGGAAGAAACTGAGGGTTATGCTGCTCAATGCCAGAAGTCTAAATCTCAAAATGCACGCACTCGAGGCCCTTCTCAGTATGGAGAACATCGATGTCTGTGCTGTAACTGAAACCTGGTTCAAGGCTCCTGAGAGCACCCCGCACTATTAGGTTTTACCTCATATCATGCGTTCCGCCCCAAAACCCGGACCACACCACAAAAGGAGGGTGTATCCATTTTCATAAAGGATACCTACACCTCCAGGTTGGTGGCAACGCATCTAAGCCGGAAACCATCCAGGTACAACTAACCATAGGCAAAACTGCTCTACAAATTGTAGCATGCTACAGGCCACCCTCTCAAACTCAGGAACCCCACACAGCCTTCCTGAAGACACTGGAGGGTATAAATGTATCTCCAAACACCATCATATTGGGTGACTTCAACTACCCGAATATAGACTGGGAACATTACTCAAGCCCTAACTTTCTAGCCCAACGGTTCCTGGAGTTCATAAATTCAAATGCCATGGAACAGCTAGTCACTGTTCCCACGAGAGGAGAAAATATACTAGATCTCATTGTCACAAACATGGGGACAAAATGCTCCACACTGGAAGTATATCCCTCATTAGTGAGATCTGATCATAAACTAATCTCACTGGAAATCCACATCCCGCCCCCACCCCAAACAAAAAAGACCATAGTGAAGAACTTCTCTAAAGCAAACTTCACACTACTCAAGACTGGTGTGGTATCCTTCAAGGCCCCTGAGCCAGTGGAAACCACAACCCAAGCTGCGGAAGCCCTTACAAATGCCTTCTATGAACACCTCCAGGACTGCATGGATCAGGCAATCCCAAATAAAACCAAGACTCTTTCCACAAAGGGCAAACGTCCAGTCTGGTGGACCCCAGCCATCAACAAACTTTACAATAAGAGGAGAAAGCTATTACATGATAGAACAAAATCCATAAAAGGGAAGTCACCCTGATCATTATTAGTAAAAAAATACGAGCACTCATAAAATCAACTAAGGCCAATTTTGAGAGAAAAATTGCCATGGATTCAAAGGACAATCATAAGGCCTTTTTCAGCTATGTTAGGGACCTGGGTGGAAACTCCCAGATATGCTCAGAATTAGTCCAAAATGATACAAAAATCACTGGACCCACAGACATTGCCAACATACTGGCAGACAGGTTCAGTGCAAACTTCACCCCCCTCCCCTAAAGGAGAGATAACTATCCCAGCCGAGTGTAGCCTCCCGGACATCTCAAATGCGCAGGTGAAAGCTGCTCTCTCTAAAGCTAAAAACACAGCATCAATGGGACCGGATGGTGTCCCCGGCTGTGTGCTACACGAGCTAAATGAGGAATTAAACCCGCACATAAGGCAGCTGTTTAATCTCAGCCTTACCACAGGATACGTGCCCAAGGAGTGGCGTACGGCAACTGTGGTCCCACTCCACAAAGGCGGCGCCTCTACAGACCCTGGTAATTACCGCCCCATAAGCTTAACAAGTCTAGTCTGCAAAGCTATGGAGAGGATCATAATGGAGCTCATAAACAAAGATATAGGGGACTTGCAGACATTGGACCCGACCCAGTTTGGCTTTGTCAAGGGAAGATCATGCCTTTTGAACTTGGTCGACTTCTTCGAAACAGTCACCAAGGCCATTGATGAGGGAAAGGCAGTCCATACAGCCTACCTTGACCTTGCATAGGCTTTCGACACAATACCCCACTCGGGTATTGTAGAAAAACTTACCAGCTTAAATGTAAACCCATATGTCACAAGATGGGTTGCAAACTGGCTTAAAGACAGAACCCACAGGGTTAGAGTTGCTGGAGCTATGTCAGACTCCAAGCCGGTCACAAGTGGTGTCCCACAGGGCTCGGTCCTTGGCCCCTATTGTTTGGCATCTACTTCTCAGAAGTACAGGCCAACATGGGAGGACTTTGGCTGACAAAGTTTGCAGACGACTGCAAACTGGGCGCCATAGTGGAAAGTGCATCGGACACGGATATCCTTCAGAAGGGACTCACGGAAACAGATAGCTGGTGCCAGAGCCATGGCCTGAAGTTAAACGCCAAAAATGTATAGTCATACCCTTCGGGAAAAACAAGGTAACCCCAAGCTACCATATAGGTGGCAATCCACTAAGCACAGAAGAGGTTATCAGGGACCTGGGGACCCAGGTTGACAGTGGCCTTTCTTTTGACACTCACATTGCTAAAGTGGTTAGAAAGGCCTTCTACATTGCCCACCTGATCATGAAGGGATTCACATCCAGATCTAGTGAGGTCATTGTTCCCCTGTACTCTTCACTTATCAGACCAATGATCGAGTACAATGCCCCATTCGGGATGTATCTCACCCGACATCTGCAGCAATTGGAGAGACCCCAAAAGTTCCTCACCAAAAGGATAAAGGGACTCCAAAATCTGTCATATGCTGCCAGATTGAAGAAACTCCAGCTCTATTCAGTCGCATACCGTCTGCTCAGAGGTGACATGTGCCTGACATACAAGGCCATGTCCAACCCGAATTAATGGACATGCTCCACCTCAAAAATCCAAATCCACCAAAACCACTAGAGCAAGCGACTTAAACCTTAGCACGAATATAAATAGGACGTGCTGGAGGGATAGATTTATCACTCAGAGACTCCCTATGGTGTGGAATAGAATCCCGGTCCATGTGAGGCAGAGCACCTCGCTGACTCTGTTCAAGAGAAATCTAGACCTGTGGATGGGAGATCGTAGGTTTACCCCGGGAATCATCTCTGTGTCACTGCTGGACAGAGGCACAACAAACTAATGGGCACAGTATTTTTTCATATAAGGGGAGGCGTAAGCCACAAAAATTTGGGCTAGGCTTATAAATGCCTTAGGGCAGATAGCCTAGTATGAACCTATGAACCTATAAATATTTCTCATGTGTGGCAATGTACACTTCAGATTTGTTGACCAAGACATACTTCCCTGACAGTAGAAGGGTACGGGCACACACAAATAAAAGTTGAATATTGTTGGATTCTAGACACCTACATATCTAGTCACACAATCTAGGGTATACAGTTTCAACTGCAAGTATCACAGGAGAATTCTAAAATGCATTGAAGCTTTATTCCCAGGCTGCAGACGTGAGACTGCTGAATCCTAAACACTAGACCACCAGGGACTTCCCCTAAATAAGTAAGAGACTACAGAAAGTGAATAAAACCCAAAATGTTAGAAGACTGCTAAAACAGTTGAACACAGTAATTAAGACTAGAAAGAGGAATTAGTGTGATATAACAGAAATAAAAAGAATATTGCTGTGCAGTTACACTTATAACAAATAATTGTTACAGCAAAAACACAGAGTAACAAAGGGAAGGAAGGGAGCAAGTGGAATGCCACCATGGAAGCATAAAAAAAACTATAAAAGAAATAAGAAAAAAGTATCACTTTTAGAAGACTACAGAAAAGTGAGCAGATCATCATAAAGTCTTCAGGAGATAGATGTGGTAAAACAATGCGCAATATCAAAATATATAAGAGTCGGATACACTGTCTCAAATCAACTAAAAATGGCACAAGCAGAAAAAGGAAAAGTATAAAAGAAGATTTGTATTGAATTGGGAAACAAAGCAAAAGTAATAATAACACCACCTAAAAAGCAGAAATCACTATTTTTGGAAAAGTGTTTATGAAGACAACAACAATGCTGAATGGATAGAAGAATTAGAAGAAGCAGTGAGGAGCTCATATGTAGATGATATGAAATGGGATGAAGTAACAGAATACTACCAAAATGGCTGCACAGTGATCAGTACATTAATTAGAACTATCATACGTTAATTAGAACTGGAAACTGCAGTTAAGAAAATAAAGCCAGTAAAACTTACCTAACTGGATGCAACTCAGTTATTGACTAGTAATTACTGCATGGATGCCAGCATAGAAGTTTGGATACTTTGGATACAACAGAAAATCAACTAGAAAGGGAGAAGAGGAAATTGTGGCTGGGAAGAATCTTGCAGCTGTCCAACAAAAATTAGTTGAAGATGTCCTTCCATATCACTGTTGCAGTATTCTTTATGTAATGGATCTCTTCCCAAGGATAACCGGTCAATATACCAAAGCCTTTAGTATTTACAGGTGCCGTAAATCACACACATGCTCCCAACGCAAGGTGTAGATCATAAAGTGACATATGAACGCACACACTTCAGAACTTCTTTGCCTGTAGTCCGAACTCCAGCATTGACCATCAGTGTGAACGCCTTTCTTCAATGCTGGTTACCTAACAAAAGTGCCCCATTGGGATTCTTTCTTATCTTTCTATTTTCTTTTAAGTGGTGTTGGTTTCATGTCATCCAGAAAGGGAAACTCTCAGTTTGGGAGGCAGATTCCCCATAAAAATCCTCACGACCAGTGTGCCGTCTGCCTGGTTGCTTCCCGTAACCATACATAGTGTTCTACTTGCTAAGCTTTTGTCCCCAAAACCCTTTGTTGTCACCTGTCCTCCTTGTCCATTTACCTTGAAAACCAGTGTCCTCAAGCTGTTGGCTTGGGGTGCTATGGCAGAGTCTTCCTGTCCAGAGGGTCAGCAGTTGGCCAAGAAAAGGGCCAAAAAACTTGGGTCTGATACAGCTGCTGTTCAGTCTCCCTCAGACATCTCTTTTGAGACTAGTGAAAGCCCAGAGGATTGTCCGGTTGTTTCTTCACATTCCTCTGCCATAAGCCCATCAGAGGCTTGCTTGGATCTGTCTTCTCGCACATCCTCAGAGACTTTCCAGATCCGAGGAGGATTCCGCAGATCTTAGCTTGGGAGGAAATTCCTACTACACTTGAGTGTCAGCAGGGGTCCGACCTTAGCAGTAAACCAAGTATATTTCTGCTGTAGTTAAGGATTCACAATTAGAATGCCAGGATTTTACTCGGGGGTTGTTTGTTGCTTTAGTAACTTTAAAGCCTCCTCAAGGGGTCTCTGTGCCTACCCCTCCCTGGTCTTCCATTCCACTTAAAAGACTTTAATGAACGGGAGCCTTCTGAGGAGCAGGATTTGGGGGAAAAGTTGTTGACCTAGACTTCTCATATCCCTTCCCCTTTGGACTATGGTTCAGAGGAAGAGGATTCTATCAGTTCAGATTCCCCTTTAGAGGAACTCTTCATTGGGGGGCACTCTTTCCAGTATGATGGAATTCTTTAAGTGGGATTGTTCTGTGGTTTCTGATATCCAAAGCAGGTATTATGAGCTCCTTTAGTTGGAGTCTTCCCAAACCTTCTGCTTTTCCTGTAGTTCTGGCTGCCCTTTTGGATACCTTTTCTGTAGCCCTGGTTTCTCCGAATCCAGCTCCTAAGAAACCTGACAGATTTTACAAGGTGCCTGATTGTAAATTTCTATGTAAATGCCCTTCTGCTGATCCTTATGTGATGTCTGTCTTCTTTGACAAACCCTCCAAGCTGTTGCCCTGTACTAAGATGTTTACTTCAGATAAGGATAGTAGGTCCAGGGAGAGGCTGGGCAAAAAGTTTTATACTGCTGCCACCCTGCCTTTTAGGCTTATTAATTACCGGACTCGTATGATTAAGTATGTTTTAGCCCTCCTCTGTTATGTTTCTCAGGTGATTTCCAATCTTGCTGATTCTGAGGGAGGTTTCGGCCATTTCCTTGTTGGCCTCTACCTCTCAAATTGCCTGCCAGTGTATTAAATGCAGTTATGATGCAGTTATGCTTCTTACATGGCCAAACAACATTGGTTCCCCCTTATTTTTCACTTGGCCAGGGGCAATCACCACAAGTTACCTCACCGGGTGAACGTTCTTGCACAAAACAAGGGGTTCTTATCCATCTTCACCTGTCCACTCAACTGACACTGTGGGGGATAGGGTTTTGATCCCTTTAGGCACTTTTTTCCCCCCAAGGATGTGCTTCCGGTCCTGCAGTAGGCTATGAAGCCCCCTACCAGGAAATCATATTTGTCCAAGTGGTTGAGATTTTCTGTCTGGTGCCTCTCTCGCCATTAGGATCCTTTGTCTGCTGAAGGTCCTCTGGTCCTCTGTTGTGAGATTTGCTCCAAGCTGGGTTGGCATATTCTTCAGTTAAAGCTCACCTCTCAACAATTTTGGCATATCTGCCCTTGAATCCTCCTCTGGCCTCTAGATGTGATGTCAGAAAGTTTCTTAAAACCGTCCTTCATATCAGACCACCCAGGAAGCATATTATTCCTTCGTGGGACCTCAGTTTTGTTCTTGAAATATTGACTCAGGCTCCTTTTGCTCATGGCAAATGTCTTTCCTCTTCAGTAAAGGCTCACTCTACCAGAGCTCTTGCTTCCTCTGGTGCTTTTGTCAAAGGGCCGTATACCAATTCCATCTTTGAGGCTGCTGCTTGTTCTTCTGTCCATACCTTCACTAAGCATTATAAGTTGGATGTTATTTCGAGAGCTATTCTGCATTCGTTTCTTGAGGGTTCTTCAGTGCCATCCTCCTCTCAGGTTTCCTATTGAGCTTTTGTACTCTCCTTTATGTAAGGACTACTACAACAGTAATATGGAAGGACATAATACAGCTGTGTGAAATCTTACCATAAAAGTTGTTCTCGTCACTTTTGCAGTATTTGCTCCCTCCCTCTTAACCCCTCTGCTCTAATCCTGTTCTCTTTGCCCTCCTGGCTGAGAGATTCTTTCTTTTCTCCTTCTGGATGTACATGTTCCTTCTGGTTCCTTGGGACCTTCTGTTCCTCCTGGGTCTTCTCAGTTCTGAAGTGTATGCCTTTGTACATCACCTTTATGCCCTATGTCTTGTGCAAGGAGCATATGTGTGACTTACTGTACCTTGTAAGTACCAATGGCTTTGGTATACTGGCCTGATGTGCTATCCTTGGCAGGAGATTCCTTATGCAAGGAATAATGCAACATTGAAAAGAAGGTTATTTACTGTTATAGTGAAATTTTGCACAACTGTACTTTTTAGCTTTAGTACAGGAGATGGCTTTCAGTAATTGAGAGGAAAAATAAATCAAATGCACTCTGATGTCATTAAAATAAGGCAAACACTGTAGGAATATATGCAGTCAGATAGCAGAAGGCTGTAAAATGGAAGAGGCTTTAACTAGCTATTCAGATGAGCCCATAAAACTGCAAAAATCAGAGACAGAGGTTGAAATGTAGAAAAGGCTGACCAGGCATGAGGATTTTCAAGAAGAGCTGTTTCAAAATGTAGTACAATTGGAAGATAATGTACAGAACAAAGATTTTCTGCTGTACCAGAGAAACTGGAACATACTTAACTTTATCAAAATACAAATGAGCAACTGCACTGGTGTTCAACAACAGAGTTTATTAATCAAAAGAGCACTTTACGTACATGCTCCAAACCTGGCCAAGAGAAAGCAACCAAGACCTATATTAGAAAAGATGCAGTCATACCAGTAGAAAGAGTTGCTGTTAACAAAATTGTGGCAGAAAAGAAAAGTGCTAAATTGACACAACAGAATGTTTGTGGAAAATGATTATTCACTGTACCCAGGCAGACGAGAATCAAGTTTATCCCAGCCAAGTTACAGTATCCAGCTGTCTTCAGAATATTTTTTTCCTGGAATGTTTAAGACACTTCTGAATATAAATCAGCAAGAGGAAGATTATGCTGTCATGTAATTATATTCTACCTAAGATCACTGTGAATAGAGTTTGAGAGAATTCTGAAGGGAATATTTTATGAGGGATGGATTAGAACTTGGTTTCCAATTATAGGGATGTATTGTTGGACCTAGAAGGGAAAATATAATGAGAGGATAGATTTATCAAGACCGGCATGAAAATATTTGGTATGGAAGATGTGAACTCAGTAGTGCAAACTGGAATGCAATTTACATACTGTTCTCGGGGGGGTACAATAACTGGGCTAGGTTGGAGAGAAGTTTTGTTTCACAAGAGCATGTTTAATTGAAAGAGTTGACATACTTCCAGTAATTTCTTTTAGGTCATGCACCAAAAATTGCTTTAAAGATGCAAGGTAATAAAACTAAAATGCTACTTAACTGTTAAAAAATGGAATTTAAGAAACTGTTAGAGGAAATTATTTGAGAGTTATTAGGGCAGACATACATTTCTTCAGCAGTAGTAGCTAGTGAGTTGGATAAAATGAAACAGCTGTTAAAAAATAGGGTGGAAATTAAAGAAAAAGAGATAGGGAAAAGAAATAATGTGAACTGTTTAGAGGGGCTGACAAATTTTAAAATGCAGAATAAAGGGAATTTCAGAAGTGGTGCAACTGCAGAGTGCTAAAGGGAAAATAAGAGATTATTTGAAGGATTTGCATTAATTTAGAAAGTTTACTGATAAGGAAATATTTTTGATAACTCCAGAGCAGAAAAATAACGCAATGACTCAGACAACATGAGTAGAAAGTATTGTCACCAAGTTTAGACAGTCTATGACAAGAAAACTCCTACAGACATATTGGAGATAATTTTGGAAATTTTATGAAAATGTGTATAAAGTAGAGCAGCGAAATATGGAAACCAAGAAAAGCACAAATTGAAATAATCATGGAAGACATTGTTATGCCAAGGTTAGAGGAAGATGAAGCTCAAAAAGTAATAGCTGAGATAGGAAGAAATGAGCTAAAAACAGTGATGTATACTCAACCAGCAGGCACGTTCCCAGGAGGAGGAGGTGGTTGGTATTCCTGTGAAAATTTTGAAGTTGGGAGGGAAGAAAATGACAAAGATCTGAAAAGGTTTTTGTTTCACAGTATTTTAAAAAGTGGAAAAGTTCCAACATCTTGAAAGAAAGCTATTTTAGCTGTATTACCCAAAGAGGGCAAAGACCTTTCATACCCCGCTTCATATAGGCCAGTTTTTATTTTAAAGTATGCTTATACAAGGTATATCTCTGTCCTAAAAGAATGCCATAGGTGTTGCCAAAATCCAGAGATATGGATGAATATTATTTTGTGGAGGGGAGGTAAATATTTGACAACATTAATAGAACAATTATGATCCAGAGGGAAGCAGACTGTAAAAAGAAGCCACTATTACTGGTAGGTCTTTTTCCCAATAAACATCTTTATTAAATTATCACGTATGACATAGGCAGTCTTACATTTGTATAAATGAAAAACAAACAACATTGACACTACTTTAGTTGCAAACATTATACGTCACAGACACCATTGAAACAACTGTAGTTGCATACGTTATGCATCACTTATAATACTCTATCCAGTCATTGGCAGTCAAGCATTATATGGCTCATTCATTCAAATCCTACCTCCTAAACCTCATTTGTTGTCTGCATATATTGTTCCCACAATTCCCAATTTTTCCTGTATAGTTTGCGCCTTCCCTTTTTTAAATATCCCAATTCCAGCTGTTTTATCTTTACTATATTCACTAGTTCTAATAAACCTGGTCAAGACTTTGATTTAAATTTTCTAGTAATTGCTTTTTTGGAAGCCACCATAATTAGACTCACCAAGGCTTTACTATGTCTAGGCAATTCTAATTCTGTATCATAGCTCAAAAAAATCATTTTCCCAGTCAGTCCAATCCACTTACCCAGCATCTCCGACAGAGCCATCCACAGGAAATCCCAAAAGTCTGCCAGCTGACTACACTCCCAAAAAAATCTTCCCAGCCACCTCTTTCTTGCTCGTCACACCTCCAACATTTGCTATCCACCTGAGGAAAAATTCTTTGGTGCCTACTTGGGATATAAAAATACCTATGTAAAGACTTCCAGGCAAAGATCCTGAATCTTCTAGACTTTGTTGTATATTTGGGAGATAGGCATATATCCCCCATTGTCTCTGTGAATTGCTTATCCAGTCCATCTTCCCAATTCTTTCTAAGCACCTCTGATTGATTCTTGTAGTTATCATACAATATTTTGCATGCTGTACAAATTATTCCTTATTTAACAGCAGCTTCTGTACTAGACTCTCTTAAAAACTCTACCAGCGCTGGACTTTAATTTAAGAGACCCCTATTTCTTTTTCTCTGCCTTTACTCTGATATCAATCCTTGATAGGGAAGGTAATCTCTAACCTGCAGTCCAAATAAATTCTTGGCCTCTTCCCATTCAGTTACCTTTCCCTTTCTAGTCATTTGCTCCCAATACCTTGGCTCCTTTGCCAGTTTTCTCCAATAAACTCCAGCAACCCCTTGCATGTTATCTGTATCCTTAACCACAGTCATCCCTATCGGCTGAATCTCTCTTCTCCATTCTTGTGCTGGTTTAGTTCTTAGAATACTCCCTGCTGTTGTATGAATATGATAATCTGTCTGCATCGAAAATCCCAATCTCTCCTTATTTGTTGAACTCCCCCTGTATCATCATTCCTTTCCACTTTGAATTATAGTTTTCTGCTTGTGCTACGTAAAAGAGTCTTAACTGTGTTGCTCTAAATTGCCCCCTCAAATTGAGTAATCCTAGTCCGCCTTGTTTTGTTGGAAGAATCATCTTATCCCACTTGACCTTTGCTGTCTTCCCTTCCCAGATAAAATTCTTCAACTCCGTTTAATTGCTATTCACAGCTTCTTTGGTTGATAAAACTATGCCTGACCTGTGTATAAGACTAAAGGGACTAAAAATATTTTAATTGCTTGCATCTTAGTATCTATATCCATATAACAAAACTTCCAGTTTCTCAGTTTTTGTATTATCTCCTTAGTCTCTACCCACATATCCTTAGCTGCCACAATAGAGTCATTTCTAATCCATACTCCTAAATACTTCATTTTATCATGTCCTCATAAATATCTATATTGTTGGACCAATTCATGTGTGCGTAAATAATTTACCCTGTTGCCTTTGTTTTAGCTTCATTAATTTTGTATCCCGACAAGATTTGAAACTGTCTTAAAATATTCCACAACACTGTAGTAATGTCCCTTTCTGGTTTTATCATGTATAAATAATACCATTTGCAAATAGAGCCAGCTTTTCCTGACTACCATACCAATTATATCCTTGAATATCTGTGCCCCTTAGTTTCTTTGTTGTTTGCATTATATTTAGAACCATTGCAAAGGAGAAAGCGGATAGCATTGCCTGGTTCCTCTACTCGAGCATAAGTTGACAGAGAGGACCCCACCCAGTTTAATTTTTGCCTCCTATCCCTCATATATACTCTTAATCAACCTTATAATTGTATCAGGGAAAGCAAATGCTTCTATTGCCCTCCTCTTACATTCTGCTTCCCTCTGGATCATTAGTGTACTATTAATATTGTCAGACATTTGCCTCCCTTGCACAAAACCACACTGACCCATATTAGAGTTCGCTTTCTCCTCTGTATTCCCCTCCCTATATCATTTTTCCAGAGTCCCCCATAAGTACGACAAATTTTGAAAAAGTCCAATATTTCAAGATTTTCTTGTTCTATCATAGTTCACAAATATAATTCTTACATTGTAATCCCACAGTAAGTTACTTGTTTTATTACTCTTCTCTACTGCCCAAGTCCTGTCTCTGCTTCATAGGAGGTTACGAGGCTAATGGCCTCGGGGCCCTTACAAGCCTAGCCAAGAGTTTATACCCAAAAAGAAACCTCAGTCATCACCTGTCACCCCTGTCAGTGAGGGACACAGGTGAAACCCCTGGGACAAATTTGTGGTTTCCCATCCAGTCATCAAGGTTGTCCTTGAAGAGAGTCAGCGAGGCACTCTGTTTGACTTGTATGGGAATTCATTTCCAGAGATACTGTAGCCTCTGGGAGACAAACCTGTTTCTCCAGCAGGTTTTGTTGATGTCGCATATTAGATTCAGGCCTTTTGAGCAGATAGTGAAAGGGAAAGCAAATGCTTCTATTGCCCTGCTCATGAAGTCCCAATGTATTCTCTCAAATCTTTCTCTGCATCAAGACCCACCAATAACAGTAGTATTTTCTTACATTCTGCTTCCCTCTGGATCGTTAGTGTTCAATTAATATTGTCAGACATTTGCCTCCCTTGCACAAAACCACACTGACCCATATCTATCAATTTTGGTATCACTTTCACAATTCTTTTAGCCCTTATAGACATAAACCCTTTCTAATCATGGTTTAGTATTGAAATGGGCCTGTATGAAGCTGGATCCAATGGATCTTTACCCTTTTTCAGTATTACCATTGCCACCGCTTTCTTCCAGGATGTTGGTACTTCTCCTCCTCTTAAAATACTCTTAAAACCTTCCAGATCTATCATTTTTCCCTCCTAGCTTCCAAACTTCCACAGGAATACCATTTATTCCTGGGGATTTTCCTGTAGATTGGCTACAAATAGCCATTTTTATCTCATCTCTTCCTATCCTAATTGTTAGTAATTGAGCCTCATCTACCTCTAACCTTGGCTTATTTAATTCTTCCATAAACATTTCCACTTGTGCCTTTTCTTGATTTCTGTATTTCTCTGCTTTATACTTGCTTTCATAACATTTCCAAAATATTGTGACTACATCTACAGAATCTCTTATCTTCCTTGTTATATGGGCAGCACAGTGGTGCAGCAGTTAACATTGTCACCTCACAGCAAGAGGTTCTCCGGTTCGATTCTTGGCTGGGGTGCCTTCTGTGTGGAGTTTATATGTTCTCCCTGTTTTTGCGTGAGTTTCCTCCAGGTACGCCAGTTTTCTCCCACATTCTAAAGACATGCGTCTGGAGCATTTCTCCCTGGGCATCCGCTGAAAACAGGTTCTGTGGAACATAGTCGGACTTTCCTGGTCAACAAATGTTAAATAAATAAAATAAAAAATAAATAAACATAGGCTTCCTAAGCATGATGACAGTCCTTTCCGCTTTCTGTTCCCTGAGTCGTTGTGCTAAAAGTTTTTGGGCTCTAGAATTATCATCAAAAAAAGTTGCTTAGCAGCAATATTTCTAAACTTGTGCATATTATTGAGGTAATTTGTTATTTTCTGTTTAGGATTCTGCAGTTACTCCTTTTCTTGTTCTGAGAGATTCTCCCCTATTTTGCAATACTTTAACATTTGTCAGTCCCTCTAAATAATTCTTGTTACTTCTTAACCATATCTCCCTTTACTTTATTTTCATCCTCGTTTTAAACTCCACTTTAATTTTATCCCACTCCCTAGCTATATTTTCAGAAGACATTTCTATTTTCTTTAGTAGCTCCTGAATTTATTCCAAAAACCCATTCCTTAAATTCCCCTCTTTTCAACCAATAGGTGGGAAAGTGACAGTGTATCGTTTTTATTTCATTACCTTGCATTTTTATTTTAGTTATTATTGGTGCATGATCTGAAATAGGTATGCATTTCAAAACCTTCAATTAAATGCAGATTTTCCTGTGAGATATAAATTTTATCTAGCCTAGTTGTTGTATTTTGCAGAATAATATGTAAATTCACTGCAAACTCGTAGTACTGAATGCACATCTTCCATGCCAAACATTTTCATAAATATCTTCAAAAATCCTCATTTGTTAAATTTTCCTTCTAGCCCCCCCCCCCGACATATCTTCACTGTTGCAAACCAAATTCCAGTCTCCACCTGTAAGCAGTATTCCTTGCAGAAAGCTCATTATTTCTCCCAGAATTTTCTTAAGCTCCATTATAGCAGTTTTAGGTGAAATGTAAATGCATGGCAGTGTAATCCTCCTCCCTTGCCAGTAGCCCCTTAGTACTATATATATCTTCCATTATTATCTTTTTTCCCTCTTCTGTCACCATTGGCGCTCCTCTTGCAGTTAATATAATTACTCCTCTCTTCCTTTGCCCCAGATATTCCACTGAATAACCATCCTGAAAACATTTCTTTATCAAATTCACATGTTCAGTTCTTTCCAGGTATGTCTCCTGTAGCATAGCTATTTATACGCTAAATTTTTATGTAGTTAAGTTCTTCTTTTTTATATTTATCTGTAAGACCATTCAGATTGAAAGACATTACCGAGGGCATCATTTTTATATAGCCATTATTGCCACGTTTTATGTATAACTGTTTTTTTGTTAAATGTTACATGCATACACTGTTCGACAGGTTGGTCTTTTATACAGTTGTTTCTTGTCATATCCATTTGAGCCTATGTCACATCTTACATAACGTTTTGTTTTTTTGAAAGCCCTCAAACAGAAGAAACAACCCCCCCAAAACTTATCAACTTAATAATAACACACAAAACTATGTACATCTTCAAATATTGACCTTTTTGCTTCCTAATAAGTTTTAAGTTGATAGCCACACAGACAGGCTAGAGATAACCAAAAAGAAAGGTTAGTCATGCTAAGACGCATGGTATAGCCCATGGTATTAGTAAGTGCTATTTGATTTTGTCTATCTTTATAGCTCTTGCAGTGGGGAAACCCCTAATTGCTTTCAGAGAACATTGTCCTAGCCAATTTCTTTTTTTTCTTTTTCCCTCAGCCAGTCCCCTTCCACCACACTGTCACCAATTTCTCTTTATCAGATTGTTTCCATGGAAACATGAAGATGAGCTGCAGAATTGCTACTAAGTATGCATGCATTTGCTAGAAAAAAAGCCTCGTAATATTCAGTATTCTTTTTCATTTACTTGCTGTGTCTTAAAAAATCATCAATCTAAGGTCCTTAATCCAGTCATTTCCCCATGTAAGAATGAGAAAAAGCACATTAATTTAAAATTTGATTTTGTCATGCATTTCTAATCAGGCTCTTTTTAAAATTGCATTACCTATATTTCTCAAAACTGTACGAGAGAGAGGAGAGGGGAGAAAAAGAAAAAAAAATAAACAGCATCTTTTTACAATCCCCATTACACTTAAATAACATGCAAAGAAAACCATACACCACAAATACAATACTGTCAAGAAAAGAAAATATTTTATTTATTTAGAGTTCGCTTTCTCCTCTGTATTCCCCTCCCTATATCATTTTTCCAGAGTCCCCCATAAGTACGACAAATTTTGAAAAAGTCCAGTATTTCCAGATTTTCTTGTTCTGTCATAGTTCACAAATATAATTATTACATTGTAATCCCACAGTAAGTTACTTGTTTTATTACTCTTCTCTACTGCCCAAGTCCTGTCTCTGCTTCATAGGAGGTTACTAGGCTAATGGCCTTGGGGCCCTTACAAGCCTAGCCAAGAGTTTATACCCAAAAAGAAACCTCAGTCATTACCTGTCACCCCTGTCAGTGAGGGACACAGGTGAAACCCCTGGGACAAATTTGTGGTTTCCCATCCACTCATCAAGGTTGTCCTTGAAGAGAGTCAGCGAGGCACTCTGTTTGACTTGTATGGGAATTCATTTCCAGAGATACTGTAGCCTCTGGGAGACGAACCTGTTTCTCCAGCAGGTTTCGTTGATGTCACATATTAGATTCAGGTCTTTTGAGCAGATAGTGCGAGGAGTTAGACTTAGGGATATGATCTGGATCATCTCTTGTAGGGCAGAGTCTGAGAGTGCCTTGTAGGCGAGACACAGATCACCCCTGAGCAATCTGTATGATACCAAGTATAGTGATAGTGATTAGAGCCTGTCTGCATAGGACAGATGTTGGAGGCCATGGACTCTCCTTGTGAGGTATTTCAATGGTCTTTTCAGTTGAAGCAGATGTTTGGAGAGGTATATCCCAAACAGGGCATTATACTCAGTTATTGGTCTAATGAGGGAGAAGTGTAGAGAGGTAATGACCTCCTTTTTTTCTGGATGCAACCCCTTTACTTATGAGATGAACTAATTAAAAGGCTTTTCTGACCACTGCTGCTACATGTTGGTCGAGTGTGAGGTTGTCATCAACCTGAGTGGCCAGGTCTCTCATCACAGGTACTCTCAATTCTTGTAGTCAGCTCTTGTGATCCCTTCCTTGTGCTCCCTCATTCTCTCAAACATTTTCCATTGAAATACTGGAAAAAGGTTTCATAAGTACCTTCTCTCTGTGGTCTTTATTACCAGAACAAGAAGCAGAATCTCCTGTTTCACAGCTCACTTTTTGTTGGACAAACTTTTGAATTTCTTCCTTAGCATGCACTTCATCAAAAAATGATTTTGTCCCTCCAGGGAAGAATACCTTAAAGACAGCTGGATACAGCAGCTTGACTGTCACACTTGTACCTTGACTAGCCCTGAATAGTGGAATGAGTTTACTCCTCTTCTGCCTGGTGTACAATGTGTAATCATTCTCCACAAACACACTGCTGTCTGCTACTTTTAGTGTTTTGTCCTCCTGGCACAGTTTTGTCAGAATCGACTCCTCCTGCTGGTAGGATTGCATCTTTACTATTAAAGATCTAGCTTGCATTTTTATAGCTAGGTTTGGGGCATACACACGGTGTGTCCTTTCAACTAACAACAACTGCTGTGGAATACCAGTCCAGTTGCTTATTTGTGCTTTCATAAAATTAATGCAGTGTGTTCCTTCCAGCTTCTCTGGTATAGCTGAAAGTCTTAGGTTTTCCCTACATGTTCTGTCCTCTAATTCTATTCTTTTTTGAAACATCTCTTCCAGAGCCAGCCCTTTCTTCATTTCAACCTCTGATTTTTGCAGCTCATCTGAATATCTGTTCAAAGCTTCTTCCATTTTTTCCAGCCTTTTTTTTTTTGTATTGATGTACTCCATCAGTGTTTTGTTTATTTTAACCAGGTCTGTATGCACTTGTCTTATGTCTTCCTGTAAGTTAATGAAAGTCATGTCTGAAGGTTACATTGCTTTTTGCTGAACAGTTGCAGAACTTTTCCCCAGTCAATCTTACTTCCTAACTTTTTGTAACTGATTTTTTTCCAGACCTTCTGTATTTCTTTTCTTGGTATGGAGGCAGTGCACTTACTAGCCAGTTACTAAAATTTACCCATAAACACAAGTCTGCTGGCCTTCTCTGCTGAGTTTCTGTTTTCACACTGGGAGAACTGCAAAGAAGCTTTTAATTGAATGCGCAGCCATTTTGGAAGTCATAATCGGTAGTTCTTGATGTAGAAAAAGCATACAATGCAGCCTGTTAGGATTTTATGAGTAGGACAAAGGAAACATTTGCATTCCCTGATAGAATAATAGGGTTAATTAGGAGGGCATGTTTCTTCAATAATCTGTGTTTGAACAGTGAAACCTGGCAGGGAAGTTTATCTCAAAAATTCAAGTGTATAACCAGAATGGCATCCAAGAAAAGATGACCTTATTTGCAGGTGGTGATATTTTGTATTTGATAAAGCAGAAAATTACATTTTGGTTTTATGGGACATTTTGAGACAGTTTAATGGATTTTCTGAATATAAAATTACTGAAGATAAAACAAAGATGTTAGTAGTAAACTGCATACCCACACATGAATTCAATCAGCAGTACACACATTTATGGGGACATGATAAAATGAAATGTTTAGATGTAAGGAGTAAAAAGCATTCTGTTATAGCAGCTAAGGAAATGTAGGAAGAGACTAAACAATAATACAAAAATGAGAAACTGGATGCTCTTGACTAATGGATATGGGATAGTAAGATACAAACAGTAAAAATCTTTTTAGTCCCTTTATTTTTATCTACAGGTCAGATGTATTTTTATCAACCAGAGGAGAAGTTGTGCAAGGTAAACTTGAAGGAATTTATTTGTGAGGGTAAGAGTTCAATGGGATAAGTTGATCCTTACGACAGAAGTGTTCCTCCTTCAGTAAAAATTCAAACTAGTGAAGATTTAGAATGTAAGAGTCTTTAGTCTACTGCAAAACTATTTGTGAAACAGCCTAAGATTTTGAACTAAGTTTCAACTGTTGCATAGAGAAACAGAACTCTAATTTACAACAGCTGTTGTAACAGGTAAATTCTAGACAGACCAGAAGCACTTTTTCAAAAGCTGGTGTAGCAGTATACTAGCAAATAGCTACAACTTATTTCTCAAAGATCTGAACACAAAGAGTACAGTAGCCTGAAACAGTGGCCCAGAAAATAACTCAGTGTGATATAGGAATGCATTCATTTGGTCACAAGCTCAAAATATTGCAAGACAAAAGTATTGAAAACCAATTTAATGCAAGGGCAAGACCACCCCCACCCTTCTAATTATATATACCTACTCCAAGATCATACAACAGTGAGGAACCTGGCAAATTGCCCTTTTCTATATTTTCAATTTTCAAAATTTTTGGCTTTCATATTTTGAACTTTTGTCTAAATTGGCTTATTCCTATAATATAATAGCAAAAGGCTGCAGTGGCCACTGTTAAAACCTAATAGGTTTAACCTCAACTGGTACCAGGGCTAGTTGCAGTAAGATCTGAACAATGGCTCTTATGGTTTAGTACAACTAGGATCGATCAGCAGATGCTTTGTCTATTTTCCTGAGGATGTAACAGCTACTGTAAAGCTGCTGGCTCTCACAGTAACCCAACCTTTGGAGGAATTGTTAACTCTAAGGTTTTCTTGCACAGGGAAAACCCAGGTTGTTGGATATCATTTCCAGTGAGGCGGCGGTCATTAGAAACCCCATAGAACAAGGTGGATTATAATTTCCTTATTTGAAAGGATACTTGAGAGCTATGCAGTTGAGGCTGATATACACAAAACAAACACATGGTTATAAATGAAAGTGGAAAGCAATAAAAATGAAACTGGAAAGTTTGAGAAATAGAGAGCGAGAGTAGAATTTTGGAAATGGGTCATTAAGGAGAATAACAACAACCATAGAGAATGTTGTATTCAGAATGTAGCAGAAAGTATTCTAAGAGCCAGGCCAGCAAGGGAATTGAGAAAGGAGATCTTGCCAATAAGGATGACTGCAAGTAGAGATATAGAAAATAAGAGGCTGATGGAATTTAATGGAGAAAATTGGTAAGGGAACCAAGGTATTGGGAGCAAATATCTAGAGAGGGAAGGGTAATAGAGTGGGATGAGGCCAAGCAGAAGTTCAGAATGCATGTTATTGACTGCCTTCCCTGACAGTGATTGATATCAGAGTATAGGCATAAAGAAAGGGATAGGGGAGTACTAAGTGAAAGACTAGCTGTGTTACAGTTTTTAATAGAGTCTGGAACAGAAGCTGCTGTTGAAAAGGAATAACGAGTAAGGCATGTAAAATATATGATGACTGTAAGAGTTAGCAGAGATTAGAAAAGATAAATAGACTGGAATGGCAGTTTACAAAGGAATAGTGATAGGACATCTGTATGGTTGTCAAGCATGCAACAAAGTCCAGAAGGCTTACGATTTCTTGCTTGGAAGTGTTTACATGTGTGTTTTATACCCAAGGAGACTTCAGAGACCTTTTACTTGGGTAGATAAAAATTACTGGAGGTATGGGTTTATGTTTTTTGGGTGTGTAATGATTTGGCAGATTTTTAAAATTCTGTACAGAACACTTTTTGTTAGAAATGTTGAAGGAGCAAATGGTTGTAACCAAGGAAATGATTCTTTTGAGCTGTGGCACATGATTTTAATTGTCTAGACATAGCAAGGCCTTGCTAAGTTAAATTGTATTGTCTGCCAAAAAAGCAATTACTAGAAAATGGAATTCTAAATCTAAAACCAACGGTAAATGAAGTACTGGCTATGGTAAAGGAAATAAAAGAAATGGAGGCGGGATCTTTGGGAAAAGGAAGGGATAAATTAAGTAGAAATAAATGGAATTTGTGGGTGAAAAATACATGCAGAATGGTGCCCAACAGGAAGGTAGAGGTTTAAAGGAATGCAAGAATTGTCCAGTTTATATAATGTTGGAGTGAATGATAGTCATTAAAAAGAAATTGTGTACTGCATGAAGCTAATGAAAATGCCACTATGGTTTGTTTTCTTTTCTGTGAATGTATGCATGTCTTGGTCATTATGCAAAATGTGAGTTAATAAAGATGTTTAAAAAAAAAGTCTGAGAAATTTAAACTAAGTTAATAAAGACTCCTAAATGGAAAACCCCCTGGGTCAAATGTAGTACATAATTTCTTGCTAAAGGTATTAACACCTTTGCATAAGGATTTGGCCCTGAGTAAATATATCTGTTAGGCCATCCCAAAAAGACACCAACCTAGTTAACAACAGGAAAAAACAAACATATTCCTTCTCGAGAGTTAACTGGCAAGCCATCCTAAGAAGTATAGTCAAATAACTAGCTGTCTACCAGCATTATTATTTAATGGAATTGATGCGGACTCTGTGTATAGTCGCTTAAAAAAAATCCAGTCATGGTACTAGAACACAAAAGATCATTTATTGTTAGACATAGTAGAGAATTGTAAAAAGGCATGGAAACTAGGTGTGGCATAAGTAGACTACAGTTAAGTATTTGACATTGTCTCACATTTATGGATTATGGAATGCTTGCAGATATACAAGATCCACTCTAAAGTGATCATTTACATACTAGAGACTATAAAAACATTGTCAATTCTCTTTATAACTGAAGTCATGATAAAGGGCAGTTGTAATCCCAGGGATAAAAATCTAAAGGAAGAAAATCAGTATATATATCTCACCTGGTAACAATATCTCTACATTCGAAAATATTCTCCTATGGACCTCTACTGAAATTAACTATGAAACTTATATCCTTGGTGATGTGAATATTGACTGGAATAAAATCAATTGCCCCTCTCCCTCCCTATACATTAACCTCTATAACTTCACTCAAATAATCCTCTCCATCACTCGACCTAACAAAATAAACCCTCCCGGATCCACTATAGATTGGATCCTAGTCTCAGATCCAAATAAAATAACCAATTCTGGCACAATTCCATGATACCTTTAGCGACCACCTCCCAGCCTTCATGCATCACTCAACTAGTTCCTCCCCACACCAGCATCACTACATTCAAACTCGTAACCTCAGTAGCTTCAACCCAACTACTTTCTCAAATACTTTCAAACAAATGAACTGGCAAATTCTAAACATCCTTCCTCTTGACAAGGCTATAGAATACTTCAACTCTGTCTTCCTTGATACTTTAAACTCACTAGCCCCACTAAGAAACAAAAGGATAAAATCTAAAACTGCTCCTTGGCTATCCAAAGAGACAAAACAGATTATGCACCACAGAGACAAAATATGGAAGCTTTACCAAAACAAACTGGACAATACCTTGCTCCAATATAAACAGCTCAGCAACCGTGCAAAATGACTAATCACCAAAGACAAAAAATCCTACTATATCAAACTTCAGTCCAATAACAATAAAAACCCCCAAAAATTCTGGAACTCATTAAACTTGCTCCTCAATCCAGGCTCCAAGAATAATCCCTGTCCTGACCCAACTAAATCTTAACTTGAACTAGACTCTGAATTTAACTCATTTTTCATAGACACTATTACTACCCTCACCAAGACATTTCCCAATAATAACCCAACTGCTCTACACTTCCCCCCCATCTAACTCACCTCATCTGTTTGAACTGAAACCCATGTCCACTAACTTTATAAAAAAACTTTTGTCCAAACTTAAACCTTGCTCTAACACTCCCGACAATATTCCCTCTTCCTTCCTAAAATGTGCTGCTGATGGCATTGCACTCCCAATCAGCATCATTATCAACCGATCCATAAAAGAATCATACGTCCCCAAACTCTGGTGCTCAGCTTATATTCTTCCTCTTCATAAAGGAGGCAAAAATACCAGCATCTCAAACTTTTGCCCCATTGCTTTGCTCTCACCAATCTCCAGAATCCTAGAAAAATGCATCCACCTCCAACTTGTGCCTTTCCTGACCCAAAACAATCTTCTCACTCCTACCCAGCATGGCTTCCGTCCTTGCTATAGCACAATAACCGCTCTACTCTCTTTCCTAGAAACTGTCAATCAAGCCCGAGATTCAGGCCACTTAGTTTCTACTGTTTTACTCAATCTGTCTAAAGCCTTTGATACTGTTTCCCACAAGCACCTTCTCTGTCATCTCTCGAACCTTAATCTCTCACATAATGCTTTATCCTGGTTCTCTAGCTATCTATCAGACAGATCACAGGCAGTCAAATGGAAGAACTCCATGTCTTCCTTCCTACCTACCCCAACTGGCGTACCACAGGGCTCCATCCTTGAGCCAATGCTTTTTAACATCTTCATCAATAACTTTCACACTGCTATTCCTGATGCTAAAATAATTCAATACGCAATCGATTCAACCTTAGTCTGCTCTGCCTCAAACCTCTCTGAATTGCTGACTAAAACCCAAACTGCCTTCTCAACAACTGAAAACTGGATGCACCAAAACAGTCTCTCTCTCTCAATGCAAATAAATCAAAGATTCTACTATTCCCTCCCACAAAGACCCTGTCCTATGATAAAAACAGCTTCAAAGGCTATAGTCAAACCAACTCACCTATAGAAGTAGTCCCCTCTGCCAAACTACTTCGCATTACTATAGATGAACACCTCAAGTTTGATATTCATATTCAACAAAGTATTAAGAAAACCCATCAAAAGCTAGGTATGCTGTATAGGATTAATCACTTTCTCTTCAACTCTACTAGGCAAACTCTGGCCACGACTTATCTTCTTCCTTCCTTATTATACGGAGCCCCTCTCCTAACCAACCTGTCCTCCTCTATCACCTCTAAACTAGAAAACTGCTACAACAAAATCTCTAAATTTGCCTCTAAATCTAAAAATACCACCCATCACTGCCTATCCCTACAACCCCTGAATTGGCTTGAACTCCCAAACTACCTAGACTATCTCCAACTCACTACTACACATAGACTCATATTTCGCCCAACAAAATGTTCCGCTCTAACTAACATCCTTCCCCCTTATACACCCAACAGAGCTCTTAGATCTGAAAATCAGAACTTAATTACTATCCATAAACCTAAACGTCCTGCTGGCTAACTTCTCCTATCTTTCTCACTAGGTAAAAAATGGAATTCCTTTCCCTCCACACTAAGAACCATACCAAACTCAGAAAACTTCAAAACCAAACTATTCAAACACCTGTCCACTAAATGGAAATGTACCTGCCTTCACCCAGCCTAATCCAAGGGGGTTCTCGCTCTGGTTCCCAAGCTCTACAACTCTCATAGTTATCTTCCTATGAGTCTATCTAAGCTCTCAACAATTTCTATAGCTTCTCTCTAAGCTGTCAACTCCTACAGCTACCCTCACACAGCCCAACCTTGTAAATAGCATTCTACTGTTGATGTGTGTATGTAAAGCGTATTTACATTTTCTTAAAAGGTTTGTATATAAACTGTTTCCACACCTAATCCATATCTGTTTTCCTCAAATGAAACTGTGTGATCCCTACCTTCAAGCTTAATGAATTTAACTATGCATGATATTGAATGCATTCATGATTAACTATTCTACATAAGATCTTTAATATTAACTATCATTTGTATCTAAATTGTATAATGCATCTTGGAGCTTTTCACCCCGGGCCCCCACTGAAAATGGGTCATTTCGGCCCAGTGGACTTCCCCGGTAATCAAATTGCAAATAAATAAAATAAACTGTGATTCCTTGTCTTGCCCTTAACCCATTAAGCTGTTTTCCTCATAGAATAAGCTACAGTTACAGCTGAACTTCCGGAATCCGACCTTGTTCAAAGACATCTCATCTGCTTTTTGTGGATGATTTAAGATTGAATAGCTCACCAGACAGACACATCAAAGCACAACTACAGATGGCTAAAACTTTGTCAGACGATATAGGAATGAAACCAACTAACCAACATGACAGCTCATGCGTATCCTCGGATGTTCCAAGTGGTTCCACGAACTAGGGGAAGTGATGATTCTTCATATCCTGCCCTTCCTCTAGCCTGGGAACCCAGATATATGCAGGAGATGTTTCAGAAAGGATGGTGAACGACAGAGAATGGAAGAAGACGTGGGAAAAATTATTACAAATTTGGTAACTCATCTTCCAGGGAGGGACAGTACCAACAGCAAATAAGTGGGACTTTTTTAGTGACTGTGAATGTCGCTAATAGTGAAAGTGGTGACTGCTTTGAACATGTAAGTAGTGGAGGATATGTACTTAATTTATCAGGTTATGCGTTAAATGATAGTCAAATTGCAGTTGTTAATTGTGATCTTAAATTTATTCCAACGGTGATACCAAGATTGCATATGCTTAAAAAAGATGTTTTTTGTTTGGTTAAGAAGTTGCATCTTTTTAATTTCTTTAAAAAAAAAATGATGTTTAAAAATATGAATAATATGGATAGTTCAATTAATTCAGTTACAGATGAAGATGATGAAATTGAAAGTTTCAGTTCACGTGTGTCTGAAATGGAAAGGGATGTTGCAATTAATGCGTATTGTCTATTAGACACTAGCCGTGTAACATATAATATAAATTTTATCCTGCTTTTTCCACATGAGGGGGTTCAGCAGTTTTCTTCCTTGATTAGTTTTACTTTAGAATCGGCATTTATTGATTTTATGGAAAATAAAAATAAAGTAGAATATAATTTAACAAAATGAGAATGGAGGTCCCTTCAAGATTTAATCAATAAAGATGAAATAATTTTCAAGCCTGCGGATAACCTGGTGCACTTGGGCATTCTGAGGCAGTGTAGCAACTGCCTCATGTCATGTACACAGACGACCCTCTCCTGTTACCTCCCAACACTCAGACTTGTGAGAGATGCACTTGTATCACCAAATTGGAAGCTGTGCATTCTCCAGTCAAGACCAGACTAGCTGGTCAAGAGGAGAATGTCAACACTTGCACCACACCACATGGAACACACATCCCTCCAGGTTACCCACTATCACAGCTCTCACATAAAAACACAAACCACACACCCACCTTCGCAGAGGCTGTCAATAGAAATTTACCCAAACAGCAGAGACCTCCAAGACAAAAACGCACTTGACCACCACAACACAGCACAAATCATAGGGCACATTGCTCACCTCCACAGTGCATCTCTCAGCCTAAGCCCCTAAGGCTAAACACCTTGCCCAGTACACTAATCATAGGTGACTCAATAGTGAGGCACACAAATGTCCCATTCACTAGGTTGAATAAGGAGAAGGTAAAGGTCAGCTGTCTCTCAGGTGCCAGAATCAGACACACAACACACACACTCAGGTCACTCCAGAACAAGTACAAGTATGACTCTGTCATTGTCCATGTGGGTGTGAATGACCTGAGACTCAACTCCCTGGACTACATGAAGAGAGACATGGTGGAGCTCTCGGATTATGTGGCCCAGGCAGGTATGACGCTAGCCCTGAGCAGTATCCTATCATCATCCAGAATGATACCGCAGTACAAACAAAAAAATGATTGACTTCAACAATTGTTTCTGGTGTTATTCTAGGGGGATCCAGTATCTGTCTGCTTGGGGTGACATGATTGATGGACCTCGATGCTTTGCCAGAGATGGCATGCATCTGTCACCCCTGGGTTTCCGGGTACTGGCTAAGACTCTTGCCACCCCTATAGTGCCTTTTTTAGGTGGTGTTCCAAAGACCAAATTACCACTGTAACAGGTATAAATAAATTGCAGTCTGAGGGTCATACTGCTCAGCGTTATAAGTCTAAATCTAAAGATGCATTCGCTCGAAGCACTCCTCAAAATGGAGAACATCGACATTTGCACTGTAACGGAGACCTGGTTTAAAGGGGCAGATGTTCTTTGTGTTTCACTGTTGCAGTCATTACATTTGGGTAATCTACTGGCAGGTTGCCCTCAGTCGGCCTGATTAAAAACGTCTCGGGTCCTGAGTTAGTTGCTGTCCCTTCTTCCATGACGTCAGGTCGTCAGGGGTATAAAACATGCAGCTGACGCCATTACATCAGTCTTTCTTGCCGCGTGGTGCCCGAAGCAGAAAGCAGTTCGCAAGTGCCGGTCAGCCGACTCCTGAAATTTTCGTTTTCGAGTTTCAGAACCAAAGTCTTCAACTAAAAACTAAGTACCCTGTTGGGGAAACTTTTTCTTGCTCCTTACCGATGTCACTAAAAGTTAATAATTGTGTTACTTGTGGGAAGCAAATACCTCATAAGGATTTTCATTTGTACTGTATTCCTTGCCTAGGCCCTGACCACAACGTGCTTTTACTGTCGGTTTTGTGGTAAATTTAATCAACGCACTATTAAACGTCTGTATATTTTTGCTTCTAAATATTTTGGCTCAAAATTTAACTATCCAGAAATGTCATCGATTAGCAATCCGACTACCGGAATACCTAAAAAATGCAAAGAAAAAGACAGACCATCGAGGTCCAAAACTGATGACGAAGCTTCTCCTAAGCCAGTCGCCAGTTCACCGGTACTCAGGGAGGTGCTTTCGCAGCCCCTGGTACCCGCTACTTTTGATTTGCAGGCCTCTACTGAGACCCATTTGGAGTTGGGTATGCCGTGAGATACTTTAAGTATTGAACCCGCGGATGTCTCTTCCTTAGATGGGTCCGGAGCCGCTGAGTAGGCACTGGCTTCTGAGGGTGTTTTCAGGCCTAAACATTTGCATATTAAACCAACGCCATCTTCAGAACTAAGGCCAAAATCTACTTCTGTGTCCAAATCGACGCTTGGGCCATGTGTACAGGCCCCAATGCCTAAAAAACAAATGATCAAAATGGCTGAGGATTTAATTACTTTGATCAGGGGTACCCATCCCCCTCCTGCTAAGAGGCCTAGGCAAGGCACTGACTATGACTCATCAGATCAGGTTTCTATCTCTTCTGATCAGGAATTATATATTCCCGCTTATGAGGACTCTGATGCAGAAGATTCCGTCCCTTCTGCTTCTCCTCCTGAGGATTTTTCTTTTTGGAGAAACTTTGCATACCTTAAGGTTCATAGGTTGGTACTAAGGGTTGGTACTTAAAGGAACACTTTCACTGGGAGAGTCAGGATTTTTCAGAATCTATACCTCCTGTTCTAGACATTGTTGATGATATTTTCTCAGAGTCCCTGCCTCCGGCTCCTAGTAAGCCAGACAGACATTACAGGGTTCCTGACTCCCACAAATTCCTTTTTAGAAACCCTACTGCTGACCCTGAAACCATTTGACAGGGTCCCAAGGGCATTAAGGCTTCTACTGCAAAAAAATCCTACCCCTTCTGATAGAGATTCCAGGGCACTGGATAGATGGGGTAAGAAGGTTTACACGTCTGCAACCTTGGCAATCAGGGCTTTAAACTGTCAATTTCATATGCTTAAATATCAACAGCATGCCATGGGGAAACAGAAAATTGTTGATTTCTGACTGTGTGGAAAATAGAGTTGCAGGATTTATTGCATTCATCTGAACAACTTGGAAAACATACTTTGCAATGTGGTTTTGATTTCTTTGAGGCCTCTTGCAGGGCTGCTGTAACTGGATCTGTGATAAGAAGGCATCCTTGGCTCAAGGAGCAAAATCTGCCTGACCATGTTAAAGCAAAATTGTTGGATGCTACTTTACAACAGGACAGTCTATTTGGTAATAAGGCTGAAGAAGTTTTGAAAAAGATGGAAGATAAAGCTAAATCTATGCAAACTGTGAAAGATTTCCTACAGGTGCAGCCACCCAGGTTCAATAGGCACTGGCTTACTAAGAACTGGTCCTTTCCAGTACCCACTAGAGCCGCTCAGGTCAAACCCAGACATTCCAAAGGCTCCAGGTTTCAGTCACAAGGAACTTATAGAACAAAGCATTGGGGTGCCTCCACCTCCAAATCTGGAAGAAACAAGGCACCTTCCTACGGTAAACAGTCTCAATGACTTTCTACTGCAATCACCAAGCACTTATTCTTTGACCGTCCCTTTGGGGGGAAAACTCGCACTTTATGCACGAAACTGGCAACTGATTACCCAGTACAAATGGGTTTTAAATATAGTATCCCAGGGATACAGATTTCATTTCCACACATTGCCAATCCCAAACAGATGGCCAGATCTGCCTCCAAATCAGTGGGCAGAGGCCCAGAAACAAGTTATGCCCTGCATGAATATGGGGGCTATTCAACCAGTATCAGAAAAGGAAAGGGGACAAGGTTTTTATTCAAGACTTTTCCTGGTACCCAGAAAAGACAAATCATGGTGTCCAATTCTGGACTTACCATTCTAAATACATTTCTGGACATTCCAAAATTCAAGATGCTGACTCTCCCAACAGTTACTACCTATGCTGGGCAAGGATGCCTGGTTGGTAACTCTAGACTTAAAAGAGGCTTACCTGCATATCTCAGTCAGGGAATCTTGCAGAAGATACCTCCACTTCAAAGCAGGCTATTTGCATTACCAGTTCTCTGCACTGCCCTTTGGCTTATCTATTGTACCCAGGGTCTTCACAAAGTGCCTAGCACCAGTAATTGCTTTTTGCAGACAAAGAAATATTCAGATTTATCCATACCAGGACGATTGTCTAATACAGGCAGAAAACAAGGACACTCTTCTAAAACATCTGGCGTTTGGAAAAAGGCTTCTAACTTGCCTAGGGTACACCATAAACGAAAATAAATCACAACTGGTACCCTCTCAAATAATTACATTCCTGGGTGCAAGCTTGAATACACATGCCCAGATGACTTAACTTACGCCAGAAAAACAAATTCAATTGATGACTTACTTCAAACAGGTGGCCACAAAAACCCAGCTATCTGCAAGACAAATTCTGCAGGCTTTGGGGTTCATGGCCTCCTGCATTCTTCTCATTCCATATGCAAGACTGCATATGAGGAAACTTCAATGGTACCTAAAAAGCTTATGGAGTCAACATCGTCACAGCCTGGAAACGAGTCCTATCATTCCTTGCCTGCAACTAGAGTTCATATGGTAGGCGGAGGCCTGCCACCAAAACAAGGGACTTTCATTCATTCCACCCCCTTCCGCCCAAACCCTGACTACAGACGCATCAGATTATGCTTGTGGGGCGCATCTGGCAGGGAGATGCATTCAGGGCCAATGGAGCCCAAATCAAATGCACCTACATATCAATCAGAAAGAGATGCTAGCTGTACAGAATGCTCTGACAGCCTTCAAGGACTATCTTCATCCAGGAAAACTACTGATAAAGACAGACAACACCACAGTCATGTGGTACATAAACAAGCACAGGGGTACCCATTCCTACCCCCTTTGCAGACTAGCCATGGCATTGTGGAACACTGCCTTGACTTATCAAATAAATCTACAAGTTCAATTCCTGCCAGGAAAGCAAAATACTCTGGCAGATGAACTAAGCAGAAATCTTATGGACCCACACGAATGGAAACTGGATCCACAAATCTTCAGCATGTTGACACGCAAATGAGGGAGATCTTTTTGCCTCACCCCAAAACTATCAGTTGGACAAATTCTACACAAGAATTCATCACAAAAAAGCTTGGAAAGTGGATGCTCTATCCTTCATCAGTCTATACCTTTCCCCCTCTGCCTCTGCTCTCCAAGGTCTTACTAAAAGTCAGACAGGGAAAACCAAAAATTATTCTGATTGCTCCAGACTGGCCTCGCCAACACTGGTACCCACTCCTACGCAACATGTCGCACCTTCCTCCATGGTACCTGCCTCAGACACCTTACCCTACTGTCTCAGCAGAACTATCAAATTCTGCACACTCAGCTCCAAACTCTGAATCTTGCAGCATGGCTAATCAACTAATTTCACCAGAAGTTCATCGTGTTTCACTGTTGCAGTCATTACTCTTGGGTTATCCTGCTGGCAGACTACCCGCAGTCGGCTGGAATTCCAAAGTCTAGGTCCGGCGTCGGTTGCTGTCGCCTCTTGCCTGACGTCAGTGCGCCAGGGGTATAAAAGATGCAGACGACACCATTTTCTTCAGTCTTTCTTGCTGTGCGGTGCCTGAAGCAAAAGCAGTTCGCAAGTGCCGGTCGGCCGACTCCTGAGATTTTCGAATCCGAATTTCAGAACCAAAGTCTTCATTAAAGCTAAGTACCCCGTTGTGGAAACCTTTTTCTTGCTCCAGACCGATGTCAGAAAAAGTTAATAATTGTATTTCTTGTGGGAAGCAAATACCTCATAAGGATTTTCATTCTTACTGTATTCTTTGCCTAGGCCCTGATCACAACGTTGCTAGCAGTCGGTTTTGTGCTAGATTTAACCAATGCACTATCAAGCGTCTGTTCGATTTTGCATTTCATTATTTTGGCCGAAGATTTAATTATATAATGCCGTTGGGCCAGCTGACAACCAGAGTTTACAAAAAACGCAAGAACAAGGAAAAGGATAGGCATCCGAGGTCCAAAACCGACAACAAGGCCTCTGCTAGGCCAGTCGCCGGTTCTCAGTGAGGTGCTTTCAGCCTCTGGCGCCCGCTACCTCAGAGCTACAAGCTGCTTCCGACTCCCACGTGGAGCCGACTGGGCCTCTGGATACTCAAGGTATTGGAGACACTGAAATCATTCCCTCAGATGGGTCCGGAGCCGCTGAGCAGGCATCTGCTTCTGAGGGTGTCGTCAGACCTACACAACTATATATTAAGCCATCTTCAGCTTCAAAGACTAAAGCAGCTCTAAAGACAAAGAAACAAGTACAGCATTCTAAAAAACAGATGCTCAAAATAGCCGAAGATCTTATTACTTTGATCAGGGGCCCCCATCCCCCTCCTGATGAGAGGCCTAGCCAAGAGACAGAGTATGATTCTTCTGATCAGGTTTCTATTTCCTCTAATTCCTCTTCTGAACAGGATTTCTCCATGCTTCCCTATGAGGATTCTGATGCTGAAGAATCCATTCCTTCAGCCTCTCCTCCTGAGGATTATTCTTTTGGGGAAACCCTGCATACCATGAGGGAGCATTTCCACTGGGAGAGCCAAGATTATTCTGAATCTAAGAAAAGGCTCAGAGACTTTCTGCTACTTCCTCAGCACAGACCCCTTGCTATTCCACCTGTTCTAGACATTGTAGATGATGTATTTTCAGAGTCCGGACACTCCCCTGACTCTTTACCCCCTGCACCTGCTAAGCCAGACAGATATTACAGGGTCCCGGATTCTCATAAATTCCTATACAAAAACTCCACCGCTGACCCAGAAACTATATCTCACGGTCCCAAAGGGGTTAAAGCTTCCACTGCAAAAAACCCTGTCCCCTTTGATAGGGATTCTAGGGCTCTAGACAGATGGGGGAAAAAAGTCTACACTTCTGCTACCCTTGGCTGTAAGGGCTTTAAATTGGCAGATCTGAAGTAGGAGATTCATTTGTCTGCAACCTGTGGGTTATGGATCCGATATCGGATCCGAACCGGCATGGTTTACCAGCTATGGATCCAAGCTCTCAGCTCCTCCCCTCACCCATAATGCCCTGCTCTACCCTCATGACCTCAGATCTCGTTTGCCGCGCATGGTGACCAGATTGTTTTTCCAGCTCTCCAGCTAAGTGATAGTTTCAGTGTTTAAATTGTAAAATTTAAATAATTTTTTGGTTAATTTGTGTGAAAGTGTAGGTTTCCCTTTTTGTACTATTACTTTTTTTAGAGTTTAATCTTAAATTTATATCCCTCCCCTCGCTGGTAGCGTAGTGTGTGTGTTGGGCCTGTGAGTGATTTTTGTTTAGTTACTTACCTTAGTTATAGTAACTTTTATTTGTTAGCTTGGGATGTCTGAGCAGCCCAAGGCTATTTTCTCTAAATGCTCCAAGTGTGGCCATAAGCTTTCCCCAGCTGATGGCCACACTCGGTGTGTTAGATGCCTGGGGGTTGAACACCTCACATCTGGATGTTCCATTTGTGCAGGGTTCAACCCCAGGGCATTGAAGGAGTGGAGGTCCAAGCTTGTTTTGGCGGGCCTTTTGCCGGACTCGGCTCCGACCTCCGCTCCTTCGGGGTAACCGTCCCCACGGTTATTCCCTCTCCGGCTCCCCATCCTCCTCCTGGGACTCAACCTCCCGCTTCTGGTTCGGAGGAGAGGGATGCTAGAAAAAGGGACTGGAGGGAGAAGCACCATAAGCGGCGGGCCGAGACCTCTGTTTCGGCCCCGCCAGCCAAGCGGGCTTCTCCCCCGGCTCCATTGTCGGCTGGATCTCCTCCTCCTCGGCTCCGGTCTCCAGTGTGTTTTTCACCGGGACCTGAGGAGGAGGAGACCCGATCTCCGTCGAGGCTATCGAGGAGGCACTCAAGGCCTACCTCGGTAGCCTCGTCGAGATCAACGTACAGCCTATCGGATGCTGATCTGGACCGGATGATAAGGTTCATCCAGGCCCAGATGCAGATGGGAGTGCTCTTGCCTCCCCCCCCGGGGGGAGCTCGACCTTTTTAAGCCAATTGCTCCTTCTCCGACCCGCTACCTGGGTTCGAGCAGTTGGAGCCGAGCAGCCGAGCCGGGGTGGGTCGCCGATAGTACTTTGTACTTCGGATCCGACCCTGCCCTCGAGTGCATCGGATCCGACCTCTCGGAGCCTGGATCCGAGCCTCGGATCCGGGGGATCAGTGCTCCTTCGGCACCGTCTGTGTCGGAGCGCACTGTCCCTTCGGATCAGAGTGCTTCGGCGCCGGCTCCGATCCACTCTTCGGATCCGAGGGGGAGCCGATTGTCGGATCCTTTGGTCGAGGTCGGCTCCCCTTCGGCCTTTGATGTAGTGGAGAGGGCCCTGTTTCCGGACCCCCGGCACTTGTTTCGGCTCCGTCCTGCACTCCCTCTGCACTGGGTCAGGCTTCCACCATCCGGCCCTTGGGACAGCCCGCTTCTGTGCCCCAAGCTGTTCCCCTGGAACAGGTTGCTGCTTGCGAGGAGTCCTCTGACAGCCCCCCAGAGGATGTTCCTCGCAAGCATACGTGCAAAAGGAGGCACATTGACTCCCCCGAGTCTCTCACGGAAGACATGGATTTGGAGGAAGGGGAAGGCTCCCCACGGTCACCCCCCGAGGATGTCTCATTTGGAGACATCATGGAATTGCTCCGTATAAGGGGGGGGGGTGGTCTGCCCCCAAGTCTTCCTCGGACGAGTCCGTGTTCTTGGAGGCATTTGAAGCGGGCCCGTCTACCTCTTGGGTGTCCCCTCCTGACGACCCCCTGGTGGACCTCATTACCACCAGGGCGTGGAAGGAACCGGACACCGTGGAGCCAATCCCTAAGAGGCCCGACAGGATCCTCAGTCCATTGTCTGACCCTGCCCATTGGAGTAAGGGGCCTCCGGTAGATGCCATGTTGACGGCGGCGGCCACCAAGAGGGAACTTGCACAGGAGAGTCCCTCAGTCCATCCCCCGAGCAAGGAGTCTCGGATGATGGACCGCTTGGGGAAGCGGATGTTTAGTTCAGCGACCTTCTTGGTAAGGGCGCTGAACTACCTGGCACACGTTATTAGGATGCAGCGCGATCTCATTAAAGAATACGCTGCATCTCCCCCAGAGTCCATGTCGGAGGAGGACAAAGTGCTGCACTCCACCCGCATGGCCACTCTTAGATCAGTTACCAATACCTCTATGCGGCTACTCTCCCATGCTACGGAAGGCACCGCTAGAGCCGCAGGGGCAGGTCTAGTCACTAGATGTCAGGCCTGGCTCCGTCATTGCGATTTCTCAGAGCCCTTCAAAGCGTCATTTGCGAACGCCTTTGATGGTTCTGCCCTCTTTGGCAAAACCGTTCGCGACACTTTGACCCAGAGCGAGAAGGACGGGAAGACGCTGTCTGCCATCGGAATCCGCTTCTCTGCACCCCAGAGGCCCTATTCTAGGAACCAAAAGGGTCAGAAGAAGATGTGGTTCCGGAAGTCGCAGCAATCCCAGCCTGCTCCGGACAACCAGTCCTTCCGCGGCAGAGGACGACAGGGAGGACGCCGCCCTAGAGGCAGAGGGGCTCCCAGGAACTTCGGGTCCAGAGAACCCTTCTCTGAACGGCCTGCGCAGCAACCCTGAGGGGTTGCCCGACTGCTCCACTCTGGAGGCAGTCGGGGGACGTTTTTCGGGGCACCTAGCGGCAATTGAGTCCATAACATCAGACCGCTGGGTTCTCCAGATCATATCCAGAGGATACCGCATCCCCTTTCGTCACTTACCAAAGTTGAAGTCCCTCCCAGACGTTCCACCCGGTCAACGGGAGGCTGCTTTGGCAGAAATTGGCCATCTGCTAAAGAAAAGAGCCATCCAGCCCGTCCCCCCAGACCAGATCGGATCAGGGTTCTACTCCAGGTTCTTTTTAGTGCCAAAAAAGACGGGGGATCTAAGACCAATTTTAGACCTTTCTCTCTTGAACCTGGCAGTTCCCAAGGAGAAGTTCCGAATGGTCACTCAGCAATCTATTCTCCCCCTTCTGGGAGAAAATCACTGGATGTGCTCCATAGACCTCAAGGATGCGTACTACCATATACTAATGGACAGGCACTCCAGGAGGTTCCTCCGCTTCCGGCTGGGAGCCAGTCACTACCAGTTCCGGGTCCTTCCCTTTGGTCTCACCACAGCCCCCAGGGTGTTCACCAAAGTATTAGCAGTGGTAGCGGCCCACCTGAGGCTTCAGGGGGTGCAGGTCTTCCCCTACCTGGACGACTGGCTCCTTACCGCCCCAACAAGGCATCTACTACTATTGACGCGAGACTCCTTTCTCCATCTTGCTCCCAATCTGGGCATTACAATAAATACAAAGAAATCCAACCTGGCGCCCACACAGCTCTTAGATTTTATAGGGGCCAGGTTAGACACAAGGAGTTTAAAAGCCTTCCTCACTGCGGACAGAGTTCAAAATCTGCAGCTCCAGGTGCAGGCCATTCTCCACTCAAGTTCTGTTCCGGCGGAGTTGGTCCTGAGGGCTCTAGGGTCCATGGCGTCTGCTATAGCACTTCTTCCCCTTGCCAGGCTCAATATGCGCATCCTCCAGTGGACTCTCTTAGTACAGTGGTCATACCTTGCTCTCCCTATGCATCATCCCATTGCGATCAGCAAGGCTTGCAAGCGGTCCCTCCTGTGGTGGCTTCACTCCCCAGATCTCCACGGAGGCCGCCCATTTTGTGCTTCTCCCCCTCTCGCCACGGTGACCACGGACTCCTCCCGCCTCGGGTGGGGGGGGCATTTTGCGGGCCGGACCGTCCAAGGCACGTGGAACGATTCAGAGACCTTACTGCATATCAACGTTCTAGAGATGAGAGCAGTGCTCTTAGCGTTGCTAGCACTTCAGGACTTTCTTCCCTTGGGAACAATTGCGATTCAATTGGACAACATGTCAGTTGTCTGGTACATCAACAAGCAAGGGGGAACGAGGTCTTACCTCGAGAAGCCATGAGAGTTTGGGAATGGGCAATCTCCACCAACTGCTTTCTAATAGCAACGCACATTCCGGGTCGGTCCAACATCCTGGCGGACAAGCTCAGTCGCACCATTCTGACCCCTTACGAGTGGTCTCTCAATTTTCAAGTAGCGGAACGCATATTCGCACGGTGGGGAACTCCTTCATGCGATCTTTTTGCCTCTCCCTCAAACACCAAGTGCGACAGTTTTTTCGCTCTGATACCTCCTCCAGGAGGTTCCCCAAGAGACGCTCTGGTGCATGCTTGGCCACCCGGTCTTCTGTATGCTTATCCACCCTTGCCTCTGATGCTCCAAGTTCTTCAGAAAGCCTCTCGGGTGGGTTGCAGAATGATTCTCATTGCTCCGTTTTGGCCTCGACAGATCTGGTTCCCCTTCCTAAGGTCTCACTCTGTGAATCCTCCTTGGATCCTAGATCCCATTCCGGATCTGATATCTCATCCATCCTGCATATCTCCTCCGAACCTGGACAACCTGAAGCTGACCGCTTGGCTGCTCCAGTTCCACTCTTGATCAGGACTCCCGGTATTTCGTCCCCTGTTAAGGCGATCCTGGTGGCAGCTCATAAACCGTCCACTAGGAAAGTCTATCACAGCAAGTGGAGACTGTTTTCTTTGTGGGCGGAGCGGCAAGGCCTGAATCCCTTCACAGTTCCTCTCCCTTTAGTGCTTGATTTCTTAACCACTCTTTTTAACGATGGTGCCAGCAGTTCCACAGTCAAAGTACAACTGGCGGCAATTTCACATTATCACATTGGTCATGACTCTAGTCCACTCATGTCAGCCAAGTTGTGTAAAATTTTCCTTAAAGGTACTTTCCTTCTCAGGCCCCCTGTAAAACAAGCGGTTCCTCCCTGGGACCTTTCCTTAGTTCTCCAGGCCTTGACCGCCCCCCCCCCTTTGAACCAGCGGCTACGGTAGATCTCAAATTCTTGTCTTTCAAGACTGCTTTTTTAGTAGCCATTACATCGGCCAAGAGAGTTTCAGAGCTCCAAGCATTATCAGCTAAACCTCCTTACTTGGTCTTTCATCCGGACCGTGTTTACCTCAGGACCAACCCGTCCTTTCTTCCTAAAGTAGCTTCTGAAGCAAACATTAATCAATCCATTAACCTCCCTGTTTTCTTTCCTAAATATGAAAACAAAGGTGAATACAAGCTTCACTCCTTAGATGTTCACAGGCAACTTAGATTTTATCTAAACAGAACGGCTGGTCATAGGCAATCCGACCAGTTGTTCATTTCCTTTGCTAAATTTAATTTGGGCAAGCCAATTTCTAAAGTCACATTATCTCGCTGGATTTCACAATGTATCTTATTGGCTTATCAAGCTTCTGGAAGGCCCGCACCGGAGGGTGTACATGCCCATTCAACCCGGTCAGTCTCTACCTCGGCCGCCTTTAAGGCTAGGATTCCTCTAGATGATATTTGTGCAGCAGCCACTTGGGCTTCATCTCATACCTTTATTTCCCACTACAAGTTGGATTTTACATCTAGGGGTAGAGCATCCTTTGGCTCCGCGGTGCTCTGGAATATCCTTCCATGATGGCCGCCCAAGATTCAGGTAGCTGGGGACTCTGTCCCACAGGTTGCAGACAAATGAATCTCCTACTTCAGATTTAGAAGTTATGTACTCACCATAACGTTCCATCTGAGTAGGTGTATTCATTTGTCTGCAACCATCCCGCCCTCCTATCCCCCTGGCCTTTCAGTTTCCTGCATATTATGTGTTACCCTTTTCAGGGTGTTCTTGCTGTTGGCAAACTCGATCTGAGGTCATGAGGGTAGAGCAGGGCATTATGGGTGAGGGGAGGAGCTGAGAGCTTGGATCCATAGCTGGTAAACCATGCCGGTTCAGATCCGATATTGGATCCATAACCCACAGGTTGCAGACAAATGAATACACCTACTCAGATGGAACGTTATGGTGAGTACATAACTTCTAATTTCATATGCTTAAATATCAGCAATATTTAATGTCACTGCTTAAACAGAAATTGTTGACAAATACTCAATGTTCAGAGAACAAGGAATTGCAGGATTTATTGCATGTAGCTGAACAAGTGGGAAAGCATACTTTACAATGTGGTTATGATTCACTGGAGGCCTCTTGCAGGGCCGCAGTTACAGGTTCTGTGATTAAAAGGCATGCTTGGTTAAAGGAACAGAATCTGCCTGATCCAAAATTATTAGATGCACCATTACAGCAGGACACTTTGTTTGGTACTAAAGCAGAAGAGGTGTTGAAATAAATGGAGGATAAAGCAAAATCCATGCAGACAGTCAAGGATTTCTTACAGGTACAGCCACCCTGGTTTAGCAAGAACTGGCCTTCTAAAAATTGGTCCTTTCCAGTGTCAGACAGACCACAAAGAGGCAGATACAGGCATCCCAGAGGCAGATCTCAGCCCCAAGGCTCATACAGGCCTAAACAATGGGGTGCTCCTACCTCCAAAAGCAGAGAAGACAAATCACAACCTTACAGGAAACAGTCCCAATGACTTTCCTCTACCAGATCCAAGCACTTTTCTTTTGGCAGCCCCCTTAGGGGGAAAACTAGCACTTTTTTCATCAAATTGGCAAATGGTTACCCAAGACAAATGGGTCCTGAACATAGTGTCCCAAGGCTACAGGTTCCATTTTCACACTCTACCAAGGTCAAAAGGTATGCCGGACCTGCCACACAGTCAATGAGCAGAGGCACAAAAACAAATTACAGCCCTCATGGACATGAGGGCCATTCAGCAAGTACCGCAACAAGAGCAGGGGCAAGGATTTTACTCCAGACTTTTCCTAGTACCCAGAAAGGACAAAACCTGGAGACCAATACTAGACCTGTCTATACTAAATACGTTTCTGGAAGTTCCAAAATTCAAAATGTTGACTTTACAGCACCTACTGCCCATGCTGGGCAAGAAGGCTTGGCTCGTAACTTTGGACCTAAAAGAGGCATACCTGCATGTCCCAATCAGACATTCTTGCCGAAGATACCTCAGATTCATAGCTGGCTCAATGCATTACCAATTCTCTGCACTGCCCTTTGGCTTATCTACTGCGCCCAGGGTCTTCACAAAATGCCCTGGCACCAGTAATTGCGTTTTGCAGACAAAAAGGAATTCAAATATATACCTACTTGGACGACTGCCTAATTCAAGCAGAGAACAATGACATTCTTCTAAAGCATCTGGCGTTTGTAAAAAGATTACCAATTGGCCTAGGGTACACAGTAAACGAAAAGAAATCAAAACTAGTGCCCTCTCAAGAGATAATATTCCTGGGTGCAAGCTTAAATACAACTGCCCAGATGGCTTATCTCACGCCGGACAAACAAAAGCAACTGACTACTTACTTCAAGAAATTGGCAACAAAAACCCACTTATCTGCAAGGAAAATCCTGTAGGCCTTGGGTTTCATGGCATCCTGCATTCTACTAATTCCATATGCCAGACTGCATATGTGGAAACTACAATGGTATCTAAAAAATGTTTGGACTCAGCATTGCCAGTCTGGAGACAGTAATTGCACTCATTCCCTGCCTGCAACAGGAGTTTCGAAGGTGGGCAGAAGCCTGTCACCACAACAAGGGTCTGCCATTCAGTTTACCCACAGCCAGACAGACACTGACAACGGATGCATCAGATTATGCCTGGGGGGCCCATATGGCAGGAAAATGTATTCAGGGCACATGGCCTGCAAACCAGATGCATCTTCACATTAATCAAAAAGAGATGCTAGCTGTTCAAAATGCCCTGACAGCTTTCAAGGACCTGCTTCATCCAGGACAGTTACTGATAGACAACACTACGGTCATGTGGTACATAAACAATCAGGGAGGTACACATTCCTACCCCCTCTGCAGACAAGCAATGACCTTATGGGACACAGCATTGGCTTTTCAAGTTCACCTGCAAGCACAATTCCTGCCAGGAAAAACAAATACTCTGGCAGACGAACTAAGCAGAAACCTCATGGATCCCCATGAATGAAAACTGGATCCACAAGTCTTCAGCATGATAATAAGGAAATGGGGATGCCCAGACATAGATCTATTTGCCTCCACTCACAACTGCCAATTGCAGAGATTTTGCATAAGGATTTATCACAAGCAAGCATGGAAAGTGGACGCCCTATCCTTCAGCTGGAAAAATCTAACAGTATATGCTTTCCCCGCACTGCCTCTACTTCCCAGGGTACTCCTAAAGGTCAGACAAGAGAAGCCGAAAATGATACTGATTGCACCAGATTGGCCACACCAGCACTGGTACCCAATCCTAAAGAGCTTGTCTCAAGGTCCAGCATGGATATTGCCTCCGACATCTCACTTGCTGACCCAACAAAACAATCAGATCCTGCACAGCCAACTCAGGACCTTAAATCTGGCAGCATGGCGGATAATGTAGCCATTCAGAACACTCCTCTTTCAAAAGCTGTTATGGATGTTATCTTGGAGGCCAAGAGGCCCAGTACCAGAAAATCTTATGCAGAAAAATGGAAGAGATTCTGTGCTTGGAACCAGGAACAAGGCATTGACACGGGTGTACCAAATATCCCTCAGATTTTACAATACCTAACTGAGATGCTGAACAAAGGCCTTTCTTTCTCATCAATTAAGATTCATGCCTCTGCCATTTCAGCCCATTAAAATATGGAACCACCTATCTTTTCTCATCTTTTAATAAGGCAGTACCTCAGAGGGGCCAAAAACATTAGGCCTCCAAGGAGAGCAGCATTTCTGGCCTGGGACCTCAATTATGTTTTGGAAAAACTCACACTGCCTCCTTTCGAGCCAGCATCAACAACAGATATAAAATTCTTATCCTGGAAAACAGCTCTGCTTCTAGCAGTAACCTCTGCAAGGCGAGTTTCAGAGTTACAAGCACTCATGGCTGTGGAACCTTTCATCATTTTTCACCCAGACAGGGTTTCTCTGAGGACAAACCCTACATTTATGCCTAAGGTGGTGTCCAGTGTGGCCCTCAACCAAACCATTCACTTGCCTACCTTTTATCCAAATCCACAGAACAAGGGTGAGAAAATTCTGCATTCTTTGGACATACACAGGCAGTTACGCTTCTACTTGGACAGAACTAAAGCTTTCAGAAAGACTGAGCAACTTTGTGTCCTATGCTGCAGGATCACAAGGTAAGGCTATCTCAAAACAGACTATTTCTAAATGGGTAGGCTACTGCATCCATTTCTGCTATTTTCAACATGGCAAATCAGTGCCTGAGGGCATTAGGCCTCATTCCACCAGAGCAGCAGCCACTTCAGCAGCCTTCCTCAGAGGAGTACCAACCAAAGTCATCTTAGAGGCTGCAACTTGGAGTTCAGTGCACACCTTCACAAAGCACTACCACTTACCTCTTTACTCTAAGTCTAGAGCAGGTTTCGCCACTGCAGTTCTGCAGGGCCTCATAGCCTCTCCTAATCCTATTTAGCCCAGCCACCCATCCTCAGCTTTGGGATTCAACCCAAGAGTAATGACTGCAACAGTGAAACACGATGAACATAGTACAGTTGTGTACCTACCATAAATGTAGATGTTCGAGTGTATTCACTGTTCCAGTCCAGGATACCCACCCACCATCCCCCTTTTTCTTTGCTGGGATTTATCTGCACTTCTCTATCCTATACAACCTATTTGGTGTATTTGCTTGTAGATGAAGGAAATGTTATTTTTGTGCATGCATTTTTATTGGCATATTTTTCAGCCTACCAATTTGGGAGCACCTGACATCTGGGGCAAGAAAAACTGAAGAAAATGGCGTCGGCTGCATCTTTTATACCCCTGGCGCACTGACGTCAGGGAAGAGGCGACAACAACCAATGCCGGACCTAGACTTTGGAATTCTGGCCGACTGCGGGTAGCCTGCCAGCAGGATAACCCAAGAGTAATGACTGCAACAGTGAATACACTCGAACATCTACATTTATGGTAGGTACACAACTGTACTTTACATCTCTCAGCAAACCTGTGATGGATGTAATTTTGGAGGCTAGAAGGCCTAGTATTAGAAAATGTTATGCTGACAAATGGAAAAGATTCTATGCCTGGAACCAAGCACAAGGAATAACACAGCAATGTCCAATATTCCTCGGATTCTGCAATACTTAACTGAGATGCTTCACAAGGGCCTATCTTTTTCTTCCATAAAAATCCATGCCTCTGCCATTTCAGCTCATTACAACACAGAGCCTCCCCTCTTTTCTCATCCTCTGCTAAAACAGTACCTCAGAGGGGCCAAAAATTTTAGACCTCCCAGGAGAGCACCAACTCCTGCACGGGACCTCAATTTTGTTTTGGAAAAACTCACTCTACCTCCTTTTGAGCCAGCTGCTACTGCAGACCTAAAATTTCACTCTTGGAAAACAGCTTTTCATTTAGCAGTCACTTCAGCTAGAAGGATCTCAGAACTACAGGCTCTTATGGCAGTGGAGCCTTTGATTATTTTTTACCCAGACAAGGTGGCTCTCAGAACCAATCCATCCTTTATGCTTAAAGCGGTATCTAGTGTGGCCCTTAATCAGACCATTCATCTGCCAACTTTCTTCCCAAATCCGCAGAACAAGGATGAGCGGATTCTGCATTCATTGGATGTACACAGACAACTAAGATTCTACTTAAACAGGACAAAACCTCTAAGAAAATCTGAACAATTACTGGTGGCATTTGCTGCAGGGGCAGAGGGAAAGGCCATTTCAAAGCAGACTGTTTCCAAATGGAATAAGCCATTTTATTCGTTTCTGCTATATGCACCATGGTAAGCCTGTCCCCAAGGGGATCAGATCTCATTCCACCAGGGCTGCATCTACTTCTGCAGCCTTTCTCAGAGGGGTTCCTACCAGAGACATTCTAGAAGCTGCTACCTGGAGCTCAGTTCATACGTTCACCAAACATTACCATTTACCTCTGTTCTCTAAATCCAGAGCAGGCTTTGCCACTGCTGTTCTGCAGGGCCTTATAGCTGCTCCTAATGCTGTATAAATCCATCCTCCCAACCATAGCTTTGGTATTCTACCCAAATGTAATGACTGCAACAGTAAAACACGAAGAACATAGTACAGTTGTGTACACTTAACATAAACGTAGATGTTCGAGTGTATTCACTGTTACAGTTATGGTTACCCTCCCTCAAGCCCCCTGTCTTTTTCTCTAATTATACCTCTCATTTCTGTTACTATCTTTAAAAGCCTTTTTGGTGTATTTGCTTTTGTTTGGAGGTATACGTTTTGTGTTTTTTATTCTACATATATATTTATATATTTTACTCCCCATTTGGGGGGCACCTGACACATCTGAGGCAAGAAAAACTGATGTAATGGCGTCGGCTGCATGTTTTATACCCCTGACGACCTGACGTCATGGAAGAAGGGACAGCAACCGACGCAGGACCCGAGACTTTATTAATCAGGCTGACTGAGGGCAACCTGCCAGCAGATTACCCAAATATAATGACTGCAACAGTGAATACACTCGAACATCTACATTTATGGTAAGTGTACACAGCTGTACTAAAGCACCCCTGTGCTACCAGGCTATAACTCATTCCACACCTTTTGGCCCCGAAACATGGACCGAAGCTCCAAAGACATTGGTCTCTCCATATTCATAAAGGATATGCACACCTCCAGACTAGTAGCCCAGCATAATGCATCTGAGATACTTCAGGTACAACTAACAGTGGGTAAGACGGCGATCCAGATCATAACCTGCTATAGGTCCCCAACCATGTCCCTAGACTCTCACTCCACATTCCTATGTACCCTGGAATCTATCAAGGTCCAACCCAACACTCTCATACTAGGAGGCTTCCAACTACCCCTCCATCAGCTGGGAAAACTACTCAAGCAGCAATACACTGGCAAAACACTTCCCGGAATTCATCAGTTCCAATGTCCTGGACCAGCTGATTCTGACCCCCACTAAAGGAAGCAACATCCTTGACCTGGTTATTACTAACATTGGTGACCATTGCTCTACACCAATAGTCAATCCCTCCCTGGTCAGATCCGACGATAAACTAATCACCATGGAAATCCACATCTCACCCACACACCCCCACAAAGGTAACCACCTTGAAAAACTTCTCCAAAGCTGATTTTGGACTCCTAAAAACAGAGGTGGCTAACTTCATGGATCCCATGCCAATGGAAAATAACGGCATGACTGCCAATTCATACACCAATGCACTGTATGAACATGTGCATAAATGCATGGAACTAGCCATATGCAACAGAACCAAGATGCTCTCCTCCAAAAAAAAAAAAAAAAGCCAATCTGGTGTCCCCCTGCCATTAATAAACTCTACAACAGAAGGAAGAAACTGTTGCAGAAAAAGGTGAAGTCCCAAGACTGGAAAAACTCCCTTATTAGCGTCAGCAAAAAGTTGAGATCCCTCATCAAATCCTCTAAAGCCAGCTATGAAGGCAGAATTGCGGTAGACACTAAAAACAATCACAAAGCCTTCTATAGTTGTATCAAGAACCTCCATGGCAATACCCAGATTTGCTCTGAGTTACTGCGCAATGGTGCCCCCTATACTGAGCCAGCAGATATTGCCATCATACTGGCCGACAGATTCAGTGCCAACTTTACTCCCCCCCAGGACCAATCACAATACCGGCAGAATGCCAGGCACCCAGCATTACTGCAGCACAGGTTAAAGTTGCATTGTCCAAGGCCAAAAATACAGCGTCCATGGGACCCGATAATATCCCTGGCTGTGTTCTACATGAACTATAAAGCGAACTGCCACCACATCTGTGTGCCCTGTTCAGTCACAGCCTCAACCCAGGCTTTGGCCCTACCGAATGGCGCACTGCTACAGTCATCCCTCTCCATAAAGGGGGAGTGACTACAGACCCTGGGAAATGTCGCCCCATTAGCCTGACTAGTCTGTTATGTAAAGCTATGAAGCACATCATCATGGACCTGATTAACAAAGATTTAGGAAATCTCCAAACTCTGGCCCCCATGCAGTTTCTCTTTGTGAAAGGGAGATCATGCTTGCTCAACCTAGTTGATTTTTTTGAGTCAGTCACCAGGGCTGTGGATGAAGGCAAAGCAGTGCATACAGCCTACCTCGATCTGGCCAAGGCCTTTGATACCATTCCTCACTCAGGAATTATTGCTAAACTCACCAAACTAGGCATCAACCCCTATATCACTAGGTGGGTTGCAAACTGGATCACAGATAGAACACACAGTGTGAAAGTAGCGAACTCCAAGTCAGACTGCCGACCAGTCATGAGTGGAGTCCCACAGGGATCAGTCCTGGGTCCTGTCCTGTTCGGCATATACTTCTCAGAAGTCCAGGCCACACAAAGGGACACTATGGTTGACCAGGTTCGCAGATGACTGCAAGCTGGGAGCCATTAACTCCCCAAGTAATGCAGACATCCTACAGAAAGGCCTCACTGAGACCAGTGACTGGTGTCAAAACCATGGCCTTAAGCTTAACTCCAAAAAATGCGTCGTCATCCCCTTTGGTAAAAACTCAGTTCCCACTAATTTCCACATTGATAGGAGCCCACTGAACACTGAAGGCATTATAAGAGATCTGGGAACACAAATTGACAGCAACCTCTCATTCAACCACCACATTGCCACTGTGGTCAGAAAGTCCTTCTGTGTGGCACATCTCATTACCAATGGTTTTGCATCCAGGAAGAAAGAGGTTGTCTCTCTCTCTCTCTCTACTCTTCCCTCATTAGACAAGTCTTCGAGTATAATGCCCTATTTGGCATGTACCTCACTAGGCACTTGCAACAGCTGGAGAGGCCACAAAAGTACCTCACAAAGAGGATCCTAGGCATTAAACACATGCCCTACACGGACAGACTCAAAAGACTCCAGCTATTCTCTGTCTCATATCGCCTACTTAGAGGTGATCTCTGCTTGACTTACAAAGCCATGTCTGACTCAACTCTGTTAGAAATGCCACATCTAAAGAAGTCCCAATCCCTCCTCACCACATACTTCAGAGAACTCAACCTCATTACCACAATCAACAGAACATACTGGAGGGACAGGTCAGGACTGCCCATTCCCATACACGTCAAGCAGAGCACCTCGCTGTCCCTTTTCAAAAGAAATCTTAATGAGTGGTTGGGTAATGGAATGTTCACCCTGGGGATCACTAGTGGCACTGGGAACTAACGTTGGACAGCATGATGCCAGGGCACTTCTATGGGCTAGGCTTGTAAAGGCTCCAGGACCATTAGCCTAGTACACACCTATGAATCTATGAATAAAATAGTGATACTACATTTTGAGCAGTATATAAAAATGTGTTACTTTCATTTAAATGACAGCAGTGTCTATGAAATAAGTAATATGGATCAGTATAATGAAGCCCTGTTAAAATATCAGGAATTGTTGAACAAGGGTTTCAAATTGGGTTAGTTTCCTAAGACGTTGATAATAGGTTTAATATTGATGCATGTGAGATGGCTACTTTTTATTGCCTAGCCAAAATACACAATTTACATGATCCCCCTGGACGACCAGTAGTGTCAGCGTGAAATTATTTTATTTTTTTTTTTTACATAAAATTTGTGTATTTTTACATTGTTTTTTAACTATAGGTAATAGACAACTATCTTCATATGAAAAAGACACTTGATTTTTTTGGACAAAGTGTCAGGTTTAAAGTGGACTGATGATGTATATTGGTTAATAGTGGATGTTAAAAAGTCTGTGTGCAAGTATACAGCATACGTTTGTGAGTGAGGCCCTAGAATTTTTCTTAGGGGACAGTCCAGTAGCTTATTATATAATAGAATTGTACTGTCAGGGACAAAGAACCTTTTGGCCCCATGTATGCCTATATATTCATGGGTCTATTTGAAGTGGGTTATCCTTATGGAGATGATTTTATGAAAAAACATTTTATAAAATACTATAGGTGTATAGATGATTTGATTTTTGTCTATAGAGGGGTACGTGCAAAGGTGGAAGAATTTATTCAAGATCTGTATGGTAATAGGTTTCGTCTGCAATTTGATGGACTTCAGTATGGTAAAGAGGTGGTGTTTTTTGGATATCCATTTAGAAGGGTTAATGAATGAGAGGGTTAAAAGTAGGGTACATAGGAAGTTTGAAGATGGTATCCATTTCCTGGATGGCCTTAGTTTCCATCCTCCCCATTTACTTAAGGCACTAACCTGTGGAGAACTGTTATGGGTTTAAAAGGCTTTGTAGTGATAGCAATGAGGTAGATATGGAATTGCAAAAAACTGCTACCATGTTTATTGGGAGGGGCTGTAGTAAAGGTCTCTTGGGAAAGAGTACGGCAGAATACTGATGGGTTGGTTAAGAATATTAACAGTTATGAACTTAATAGAATTAATAGAAATAGATTTCTCGATTGTCAAAAAATATATGTAGTTACCGCATATTATTTATTAAATGAGGAAGTTATGAAAATTATAAAGTGTTATTGGGGCTTTTTGTGTAAGTTTAAAGAGTTTGCTAATGGTTTATGTAGGACTCCTATGCTCTTCTGAAGAGGAAGGAGTATAAAGGATATGATTGTTTCTAGCAGAGTCATTATTCCCACTAATAAAATATACAGGGAGCCTAGACATATGGGAACATTTTCTTATGGCAAGTGCATTAGTTGTAGGTTTGTAGTTAGGTTTTTGACAAAATTAATGGTATAACTTTTGAAGTGAATGGTAGGTTTGATTATGGAGCAGAAGGCATTGTGAATGCATTGAGGTGCCCATGTAATATGTTTTATATTAGGAAAACAAGAGAGCTTTCAAGTTAAGATTGCAAGAACATCTAAGAGATAAAAAATGGGAAGTTTGAGAACCTTCTTGCAATGCATTTTAAATGGTGCCATAATGGTGACCCAGGAGATCTTCAGGATACAGTTTAAGAAAAAAGTTAATGTACAAGATGAATATACAGGAGTTAAGAAACGTCTGTATCAAGAAACTTTATTTATTCTGAAATATGGTACCCTGACCCCTGATGGCTTAAACGTGGATTATAATTGGAGGGTTTTGATTTAATTGAGTATTTAATTGTAATTATTTAATTGATCTAATTAAGTGTTTGTGCAAAGTTTTTAACTCCTTTGAAGGCATTTTTGCTGAGGCGCTAGAGGTGTTTTAATAAATTTCTGCATTGGAGTTTGGATTCACTGGATTTTGGTTTTATTCTGTGATTTTTAGTGGTGGTTTATTTTGATATAGGAATGATATTTGATCATAATTCATGTACAAAAGCAGCATTTATGTCAGAAAAGCTGGAGCACTAAAAATATTCTGGGACAGGAATGTGATATAAAGAACTTGAACAGGATGATGTGTTTAAATTTTTGGGACTAGATGATCAGCAGTAAAACATGAACAAAGCTTGAAAGAAATCTTTTAGACAACTAAAACTAATATTGAAAGCGGCCTTGATATCTACAAATAAAATGTATGCTATCAGTCAGCTTGCTGTTCCTGTTTTAACTTAGTTTGATGTGATTGACTGGTCCTAGAAATCATTGGATAAGCTGGACAAGAAATAAAACTGCTTCATGCTCATCAAATAATATACAAAAACTAGTGCATAGCAAGATTGTGTATCCCTTGGACTGAAGGAGGCATAGGCCTCCTGGAAACTGATTATTTGTACAGTTCTACAATTGTGGAAATGCATACATATTTGTAGGCATCATCAGATGCAAACATAGTGAAAATTATAAGATGACTTATTTCCTTAAATTAGCAAATGCAGCTTGGAATGGAGTGGGAAATGGAAACCTGACCGGAAGTAGATGAGAATTGATTAGCAACACGGAGTGCCCAAAAACAAAGACCACCGGAGGAACATGAGAGAAAACTGGAAGGCCCACAGTTATACTGGCAAGTATAGAGAACTCCTGGAGCAACCACATGTTGATCAAGATTTGATGCATGAATGATTAAGGAGAAGTGAATTTAAACCAAAAGATGAAAAGTTAATAATGGCAGTTCGAGACAGCAGGCTTCATATCTGTTGGTTTACAGGGGCCGTAGAATAAATGAGAGATGCAGACAAATGCAGTTTTTTAACTTAAAACACATTGTCTCTAGTTTATATTCTTCTCTGAGGATCAAGTTTACTAAAAGCTACAGAAGTGTGGCATGATTGTTGATTGAAACATGCAGGCAAGCAACTGAGAATCACTGGAAATATGAACTATAAAGTATTACTGAAATGAAGATATTTTGATGACATACTCAGTACCAACAGTTAAGAAAACAGAAGCAAGAAAACCAAATATAGTAGGCAAAGAAAAAAAGGGCAAAAGCATTAATAATTGAAATAGTTACACTCAGAAATTAAAGTGTCCTACATACTGACATACACAAGCCTAAAATGCCAGGGTTTGCAAGCAATGTGGGATAGACACCCAGATAGTCCCAATATTAGTAGTTGTAGGAGCAACAGTGCTAATAAAATTTTTTTAAGTATACTTGTATGCTACCAGTGCATGTAGGTCCATATGAACTATAGGAGGCAATAATTCTGAGCACATAGCTTGTGCTGAGAAGAGCACTCTTGGCAAACAAAGACTGAAGCGATCTACTAATTTCTTGAACTCTAATCTTCTAACTCAGAAACAGGGTCGATTCCTGTCACAGTATTAGAAGCTAGGAACAGTTTGAGGAATTGTAACAGGCTGTGAATTGATCATTTGCTTTGTTTAGAGTAAATTGAAGTTTAATGTGGGGTACGATGAATCTGTCTGGAGATAACTGAATCTGACAGATACTTGTGTACTGAATGTTGCATAATGGGGTGACATAGTGCATTAACGATGCAGACTTGTACTGCTTGAGTCTTCATTTTGATTGTCATATGGAGTGTTTGTCTGCATGGTATCAGCGTTTGTGTTTGCTGCTGTAAATACCACAGGAGTTTGTCAACCACAATCCTTGAAGATTTCAATAAATCACTTAAAAAGAACACCAAGAAATGTGTACAGTGTCCCTTCTTTGAACATGGCTAATCGTCTAGGCCTGCCAAGGATACAATATTTAAAGTCCTGATTCCATAGGTCCTGATAATAACTTTGGAAACAACTGTTTTATTCTGTATTTGTCTTAATTGTCCTAAGCATACTGCTTTATCTTTACCTGTATGGCAGTTTTTGTCTTCCTAGTGTGTCTCACTGATTTTCTCTGATTATATTCTTATTTTAGCATTGATAATGTATTATTGAGATACGGACAAATGCAAGTTGATGACATTTGTATCTTTTCTATAGTACTTTTAGCTAGTGTATGTAAAGTTCATCACCATTGTTTTTGTAATTGTTTCCAAACCCTAGTCATTTGGCCTGGGTGGTGACTGAAGAGGGTCTTGAGATCAGTGTACGTATCTAGTTGACATTTATATTCGTATGTATGTAATTTCCTTCAAGGCCCAAAGACATACCAGTAGATAAATTGTCATGACATCCCAATTGTTGGTTCTCCACTTTATATCTTTTGCTTGCCAGGATGGGTTCTGGCTCTCTTAAGACTATGAATAGAGTAAAAAATATTTTGAAAAATTCACAAGTAAAAAAACATAAACAACTTTGCTGTGATTAAATTGCACATTTTTGTCTACATTCAAAATTGTAATCGTTTATTCATGATGCCTCTGAACACTGAAGTTGGTCACCTATCTCTCTTTAAATCATTAGCATTTTTAAACTTGTAGATCAATTTGTGTGTATATACCTTTAAGAAGCTATCCAAGAGCTTGCACAAGTGTATAAATACTGAGCACATGCAAGCCTGACTGCCATTTTGTAGTTAACTGTTGAGATGTAAGCATGTATGTATGCAAGCTCTGTTTGTTAACTAGTTTGTTCATATTTAATGATGCTGCTATCCATCCTGATGTGTTTGTATGTATTAAAGCATCAGAATGAAACCCCAAACCTTCTTGTTTTATGTGTTAGAGACGAAGGAGTGACAAGGTGTCAGAAGAGGCATGTCTAAAGGACATGGTGCCAGAAGCTGCATATCTAAAAGGACATGAAGTTAGAAGAGGCATACTAAAGGGACATGGAGTCAGAGATAGCTTGGCTAAAACAACGTAAGGCACTTATTTAGATGCTGGTGGGAATATTCAGGAGTGGATCATTTTGAATATGCATACTTCGCAAAACAGGTCTGAAACAAATTTCAGATATTAAAACTTGCTCAGCACTATTGCTTTTCTCATAATATGAAACAGGGCAAACAGAAAGCTCTAAATAATTTTTGCATAAACAGATATGTACAATATTGATAAAAATATTCAAATTACTACGGAAAACGTTTGAAATAAAGGCCAAATTGCATAAAACAAAATAAAGGGGAAACTACCACATTTTCGCAAAGCATATGTGTTTTCGTATTGAGTTATCAAAAGTGTATAAAGTATTCACATGTTTGTGCAGTGTTACAGTAAAGCTATTTCACAAAAGTTACAGCCATTGCAGGGCATATTTAACAGAATATGGCCATTATAGAGCATACTTTGCAAAGTAAAGTATTTCATAGAGTTTGTTGTGCATTTGAATGTTGTTACAAGCTCACAGCACTGTTTGTTCGTACATAATTATAAGGGCCATATTTTCAGTGCGTGTGTATACTTTGTGGGCATGGCAGATGGATTTCGAAAACCCAGTGCACTTGTATTTGACTGTAATATTGCTGAGAATTGGAGAGTGTTTGAGCAAGAGTGCAACATTTTCATACAGGCTGCATACAACCGTACAAAGGCATTTATTCTGCTTAATTTAGCTGGGGCAGAAGCCATAGAAAGTGAACACTCATTTTTGGTATACACCTGCTATCAATACAGGAAAGGGGGAACCGACATGTTGTACCGGCTGAATCAAGGGAGGACCCAGAGTGTTTAAAATGTAAATTTAGAGAAATGTGTAACCCCCAGACAAATGTTAATTATGGAAAGGCACTTATTTTACAGAAGGGATCAAAAGCCTTGTGAGACTTTAGCAGCATATTTAACTGACCTGAGAGGTAAAGCTAAAACTTGCAGATTGGGCGAGTTAAGGGAGGAGTTGATAAAGGACAGACTTGTGTGTGTCATAAAAGATGATGCTGTGAGAAACCTTTTGCTTCATGACAGTGATTTAACTTTGATTAAGGCCATTGAGATTTGTTAGTTATACCAGCTCACAGAAAAGCACACAGATATGCTTACTAATGAGAACCGCTCTAGAAGGCACAGTGATAAAGCTCATGTTGATAATATGCAGCACATTATTAAAAGAAACGAGCCCAAGCACGTGGCAGCAAGTGTAACTCCTGCAGCACTCACTGGTAAATTCCAGAACTTTCTAGCAAATTCCAGACTTCTCACAGTCTCAGTGAAGCATAAGGGTGAGTCAGCAAACTCAAAGTATGGGCCCCAACCCAGTTTCATTGCAAACTGTGGTAATTGTGGTCGAAGCCATGAATCTAAAAGGGAAAAATATTTAGCTTTTAGTCAACAGTGCCACAAATGCAATAAATGGAATAATTTCAAATGATTTTGTAAATCAAAAAGCCCACATTCTTTTATGAAAAGGGAACATTTTAAGAAATGAGTTGATCAGTTAGACAATGGCAGTTCTACTCTTTATGTTGATGGTGCATCAGTGCTTCATGAAACGGTCAATGCAGTAGATTTAAGGGCAAAGAATGAAGTATTTTGTACTATTCAGATAAATGGCAAACCCATACAGTTCAAAGCTGACACAGGTTCCAAGTGCAATGATATGTCTGCAGAAATATTTGCGGGAGTGTGTAAAGGTGAGAGGCTTAAATTGGCAAGGTGTGCAAAGCTTGTTGCGGATGGAAGAAATTCAGACTGAAGGCTCAAGTAGTGCTTTCATGTTACTCTGCTGGAAGGAGCTACAACTTATTATTTTATGTGGTCAAGAGGCATGTCCAGTCATTATTACGGCTCAGAGATGGTTTGAAAATGGGACTTCTTTCATTTAATCAGAAGTCCACCAGGTTAGCTTAAAAGTACCACTACTCTAATTTTGCCCAGCACATTTTTTTCTGCCTATGCTGATCTTTACCTAGACAAACTAGGCAAACTTCCAGTTGTGTACTCCATGAAGTTAGAACCAGAGATCAGTCCAGTTATCAGGCCAGCATGCAAAGCTCCAGTAGCCTTGCAGGACAGAGTCAAAGCCGAGTTAGATAAATTGGCGCGACAAGGTGTGATTGTCCAGTTGAACCTCCAACTGAATGGCTATCATCCATGGTGGTAGCTCATAAGAAAAGCTCAGATGACATCAGAACATATATTGACCCACGCAAGTTGAACAAAGTGCTAATAAGACCTCATCATCCAATGCGCACAGTCAAAAAAGTCGCAGCCTGATGCCCAATGCCACTATTTTTTTCTGTCTTAGATGCAGAGAGTTCATTTTGGCAAACTCGGGTTAACAAAAAATCCTCATTGCTCACTACTTTCAGTACTCTGCCAGGTACAGATTTTTGAGAATGCCATTTGGAATAAATTATGCAAGTGGAGCAATTTTTTTTCTGGTTATCCTCGTGCTATAATAGTAGACAACATATTAGTAGAAGGTTGTGATGAAGCTGAACATGACAAACCTCAGAAAAGTTATAGAAAAGGCATGTCAAGCGAGTCTGAAGCTCACCGCACACAAATGCAAATTCAGGCTACAAGAAGTTACTTATGTTGGTCATTTATTTACAAGTACAGGCTTATGAATAGACCCTTCTAAGCAAACAGCCATTCTCGAAATGCCATCTCCAAACAGTGTTCAAGCCCTGCAATGTTTTCTTGGCATGGACAATTATCTAGGCAAGTTCATTCCAGACTTGAGTCAACTTTTATTACCATTCAGAGAGCTGACATGTAAAGATGTATCCTGGTCATAGAGCAATACCAAAGAGCATTTGATGTCCTGAAACAGAGAATTGCTATTCCAACAACTCTCAGATACTATAATGTTCACAAACCAGTTACACTTTCCAGTGATGCTTCGAAATTTGGTATTGATGCAGTCATTCTACAGTAGGATCAACCAGTTGCTTATGTATTGAGAACTCTTACCCAAACTGAGATGTAGTATGGCCAGATCGAGAAAGAGCTTTTGGCAATTGTTTGCATGTTCAAAGTTCCATGATTATGTTTGTGGTAGACCTATCCAGATTGAAACAGACCACTAACTTTTAATCACTATCTTGAGAAAACCTATGCATTCAGCTCAGGCCAGACTGCAATATATGATGCTGAGATTACAAAAGTACAATTTCAGTCCTTTCTACAAGAAAGGCAAACTTCTTTTTCTTGCTGATACCTTATCCAGGATTGCCCAGAAACACCACAAAACAGCATGAGAATTAGAACTGTGATTTTGAAGTCACGGAATTGAGAAATTTTTCTTCCACAATTTTTGATGAGCTGAGAGATCACACAGTCACTGATCCAGTTTTACAGAGGCTCAACCACTTCATCAGTCAAGGATGGCCATCAAAGCAGTCTAGTTTACCTCAAGAAGTGCAACCTTATTTTCCAGAGATGAGATTTTGTCTGGCAAAGATATCATTATGAAAGGTCCGAAAGTAATTGTTCCAAAGTCCTTGCAACCAGAGTACATTACTATCTTGTGTCGTGGTCACCCGGGAACCAAATCTACCAAAAGAAGCGCGAGAGAGTTAGTATTTTGGACTTCTACATCACAAGACATTGAGAGAGCACTTTAATCTTGTTCTGTGTGTGATCATACAAAGCCACATCAACAGAAGGCACAACTTCAGCTTAACCAAACTCCGGAAATACCTTGGTCAACAGTAGCCACAGACTTCTTTGAGTGGAATTGTCAACATTATTTGGTGTTATTAGACTCAATTCAGTTGGTTCGAGATTGACCTACTTCCTAACCTTAGCACCCAGTACAGTCATTACTAAGATGAAGCGTCATTTTGCAGTGCATATCCACACAAAGTTATTTCTGACAATGGGGCACAGTTTACAAGCCAACAGTTCAAAAGATTTACTGAAGAATGGGACTTTACTTCTGTCACAAGTAGTCCAGAGTACCTGCAGTCAAATTATGTGGTAGAACGCAGTACAAAGTGCAAAATAGTTACTTGAGAAATCAAAATGAGACAATAGTGATGTTTTCATGAATCTCAGAAATGTTCCTCATGATAAACATCTTGGATGTCGTCCTATTCAAATGTTGCAGTATTCTTACTGTGAGATTTCCCGCGTCAGGCAACCCGACGTCAGCTCCTATACAAAAGCTTAAGCCTGGTTGCTGTAGGTGCGTGGGACGTCACAAGTAGGGCCATAAACCAGGGACCTTAAATGTGATGTCTGCACGCACAGACCTCATACCTTTTCAGCTGCAGACAACGTCACATCGTTTGCTTCGCTCCTACTCTCGAAGACTTCTACAAGCTAAGTACCCCTTTGGGGAAACCTTTCGATGTTCTTCGTGTTTCACTGTTGCAGTCATCACACTTGGGTTATCCCTGCCAGGGGAGCCCGCGGCCGGCCCAAATACCATAGACTTAGTATTTCTGTGTCGGTTGCTGTCGCTTGAGGACTGACGTCAGGTCATCAGTGATATAAAGGAAGGCATCTGATGCCATTACATCAGTCTTTCTTGCCGTGGAGCCCGAAGCAGAAGCAGTTTGCATGAGTGCCAGTCGGCCACTACCTGAGTTTTGTTTCCGAACTGAAGTTGAAGTCTTCGAAAGCTAAGTACCTCGTTGGGGATCCTTTTTTCTTGCACTAACCAATGTCAGAAAAAGTTAATAATTGTCTCGCCTGTGGATAGCAAATATACCGGGATTACCACTCTTACTGTGTCACTTGTCTAGGCCCAGACCACGACATCCCTCGTTGTCGCTTCTGTGCTTTGTTTAACGCCAGAACTATCTGTTATCAGGCCCTCATTGTAGCTAGATATTTCCTTTTTCAATGCTCGAATTCCGATATGTCTTCAGTAAGCCATCCGATAGCAGATCTTCCAAAAAAAACATAAAGATAAAGACAGAGATAGACCGCACAGGACCAAACCTTCTGACGATGCTTCCGTTAAGCTGGTCGTCAGTCCTTCGGAACTCAGTGAGGCACTTTTGAAGCCCCTGGTGCCCACTTTAGTTAATTCACAGGCCGCTACTGAGACACTTTTGGAGTCTGGTATGCCTCAGAACTCTAATTCATCTAAGGATTTTGCAGTTGTCTCTACCTTGGATGGGTCCTGAGCCACTGTGCAGGCACCGGCTTCTGAGGAAGCCCTTCATAACTCCAAATCCTGACATAAACTGATGTCTTCTTTTACAACTACCGTTCTTTCGAAAACAACAGGGTTCCTTAGGCCCAGGGGTCGAACCACACCCAAGAAACTGACTACCCATTCTCAGGCACCTACCTGCTCCCTTGCCTCAGTCTCAAATGCTTAAAATGGCAGAAGACCTTATCATGCTGATTAGGGGCCAAGCCACTCCCTCAAAAAGGAAAAGAGATCAGTCTCCAGTAGTTTTGTCTGAACAAGAGTCCGATGCATCTGACTATGAAGGCATGCAGCCCCTCTCCACATATGAGGATTCTGATGCAGAAGAATCCATTCCTTCAGCCTCTCCCCCAGAGGATTTTTCCTTTGGGGAAACCCTGCATACCTTAAGGTAGCATTTCCAATGGGAGAGTCAAGACTACCCACAGCCTAAAATGAGACTCTGAGAGTTCCTGGACCTTCCACAACACAGGCCCTTGGCCATCCCCTAGTGCTAGATATGGTGGATGATGTCTTCTTTGAATCCAGCTTGACTCCAGACGCCCTTCCTCCTGCTCCCAGAAAACCAGACGGGGACTACAGAGTCCCTGACTCACACAAATATCTCTTTAAAAGTCTTATAGCTGACCCTGAGGTCATTACTCAAGGGCCTAAAGGGATTAAAGCAACCTCAGCTAAGAATTCCACCCCCTCAGACAGGGATTACTGAGCACTGGATGGATGGGGTAAAAAAAAGTATACACCTCAGCTGCTCTTGCTGTCAGAGCACTAAATTGTCAGTTCCATATGCTTAAGTATTAGCAACATACCTTGGAACTCCTTAAACAAAACTTTTCCTCCTTTCCTGCATGGGCAGAATCTAAAGATTTACAGGACTTAATGTATTCTGCTGGTCAAGTAACTAAACACACTTTGCACTGTGGTTTTGATACCCTAGAAGCTTCTTGTAGGGCAGCAGTCACCAGATCTGTCATTAGAAGACATGCATGGCTTAAGGAACAACCCCTGCCAGACCATGTCAAATCAAAATTGTTGGATGCTCCCTTGCACAACGATAACTTGTTTAGCACTAAAGCAGAAGAGGTCTTAAAAAAGATGGAAGAAAAAGAAAAATCTATGCAGACTGTTAAAGATTTCTGACAGGTCCAGCCCCCTAGGATCAGCAGGCATTTTCCCTCCAAGCACTGGTCCTTTCCTGCTCCGAGTAGACAGAGCCAGCCTAGGCCCTGTGGAAACAGACCCTCCAGACAGCAGCCCCAGGGGTTGCAGAGATCTAAGCAGTGGACTACTTCCACTTCAAAACCAGGGAGTTCTAAGCCACCACCTTATGGTAAGAACTCATAATGACTCACCCCTTCCCAACCTCAGCTCTGTCCAGCTTTCCATACCCCTAGGAGGAAAACTCTCCTTTCACTCAAGCACCTGGGCCACCATTACCAAGGACTAATGGGTTCTGAACATTGTGTCTCAGGGGTACAAATTCTCCTTCCACACCCTTCCAACCCCAAAAGGGTTCACAGATCTACCACCAAATCAGTGGGCAGAGGCTCAAAAGCAAATCCATTCCTTGCTCTCTCTGGGGGCAGTAGAGCACGTTCCTTCAGAGCAGATAGGCCAAGGCTTCTACTCAAGACTTTTTCTGGTGCCCAGAAAAGAGGGCACCTGGCGCCCCATCCTCAATCTAGCCATTCTAAACACCTTTCTGGTGATCCCAAAATTCAAAGTGCTCAACCTCCAGCAGCTGCTACCTATGCTCTCCAAGGACGCCTGGCTAGCTACCCTGGACCTAAAAGAGGCCTACCTCCACATTATCAGTGAGTCCTGCAGAAAATATCTCTACTTCAGGACAGGATCTCAACACTTTCACTTTTCTGTGCTTCCCTTTGGCTTATCTACTGCTCCCAGAGTTTTCACAAAATGCCTGGCTCCGGCCATTGCCTTTTGCAGACAAAGAAGTATTCAAATTTACACCTACTTAGATGACTGCCTTATTCAGGCAGACAGCCAGGAAAAGCTGCTCAAAGACCTGGCCTTTGTAAAGGACCTACTTAACCTCCCTAGGGTACACAATCAACGAAAAAAATCCAAACAGGTACCCACCAAAAGGATAATCTGGGAGCAGGTCTGGACACAGCATCCCAGATGGCATACCTTAAACCAGAGAAAATAATTTTCCTATCAGCCTACTAAACTACATCTCTAAACTGGCCACCAGGTCCCAGCTTTCTGAAAGGAAAATCTTGCAAGCCCTGGGGTTCATGGCCTTTTGCATGTACTCCTCATTCCATATGCCAGACTGCATATGAGGAAATTCAGTGGTACCTAAAGAGCCTTTGGTGTCAACACTCTCAAGATCTGGAAACTCTTCTGCCTATAATTCCTTGCCTGAGGAAGGAATTTCTCTGGTGGGCAACAGCCTGCTCCCACAACAAGGGACTGCCCTTCTCCCCACTCCCCGCTGCCCAGACACCACAAATGCATCAGACTACACTTGGGGTGCACAACTGGACAGCATGTTCATCCAAGGCCAGTGGAACTCCCAGCAACTCCCTCTGCACATCAGTCTAAAAGAGATGATGGCTGTGCAGCAGGCCTTAATAACTTTCAAACCCCTTCTTTCTCCAGGGGTTCCCCCATTAGTGGCAGCTCAACAGAAGCAGCTTCTTTCTAATAACTAAGAAATGGGGAACCCCGGAGGTCAGCCTCTTTGCCTCCCACATCAACCACCAGCTCATCAAATTCTGCACCAGGGAGCATCACTGCATGGCTTGGAAAGTGGATGCCCTGTCCTTCCCCTGGGTAAATCTCTCGGTCTATGCCTTTCCTCCCCTACCTCTCATTCCCAGGGTACTGCTCAAAATAAGGGAGAAAAACCAAGGACCATTCCCATAGCACCAGACTGGTCCAGACAGCACTGGTACAGCTTGCTGCACAGCCTGTCCCCGCTACCTCTGTGGAATCTTCCTCAGATTTCAAACCTCTTAACCCAGAGGGAAGGGGAACTCGTGCATCCCCAACTGCAGACACTCAATTTGGCAGCTTGGCTTATACTCCAGCCCCTGACCAATCTGCCATTCTCAGTAAACAGGTTCTGGATGTTATCCGAGAGGCCAGACGCCTTAGCACTAGAAAGTCTTATGCAGATAAATGGAAGGTTCTGCACCTGGATCCATGCTATAAGGGGGCCAGTACATCACAGCCCTCCATCCCTCTCATCCTGGATTACTTAGCTGACCTACTACATAGTGGTCTCTCTTTCTTCTCTATAAAAATTCATGCCTCTGCTATTTTGGCTCAGTTTCCCACTGAGCAGCCTCTCTTTTCACACCCTCCAATTAAACAGTTCTTCAGAGGGGCTAGCAACTTGAGGCCTCCCAGAAGGGCACCAACACCAGCTTGGGACCTTATCTTTGTTGTGGAAAAGCTAACCCTGCCCCCTTTCGAACCAGCTTCTTCTGCAGAGCTAAAATTTCTCTCCTGGAAAACAGCCTTCCTCCTGGCCATCTCTTCAGCCAGAGGAGTCTCTGAGCTGCAAGCACTCATGGCTGTGGAATCCTTCATCATCTTCCATGCAGACGAGGTATCCCTCAGAACTAATCCAGCCTTCATGCCCAAGGTGGTGTCCAGTGTGGCTCTCAACCAATCCATCCATTTACCCACCTTCTTTCCTAACCTCCAAAATAAATAGGTTCATGGGTTCATAGGTAGGTACTAGGCTATCTGCCCAAAGGCATTTATAAGCCTAGCCGGAATGTGTTGGCTTTCCCTGCCCCCTTAGATTAGTTTCCTGTGTGAGGTTTAGATTCCTGGAGCGTGTGGCTCAAGGGGATATGGTTTTCTTTAGGTGGAGCATGTCCATCAATTCTGGGTTGGACATGGCCTTGTATGTCAGGCAGAGATCACCTCTGAGTAGGCGATATGCAACCAAGTACAGCTGGAATTTCTTCATTCGAGCTGCATAGGGCATGCTTGAGACCAGTGATCCTCTTGGTGAGGAACTTCTGTGGTCTTTCCAGTTGTTGCAGGTGTCTTGTAAGGTACATCCCAAATGGGGCATTGTACTCTATGATGGGTCTGATGAGTGATGCATAGAGGGGCCCAATGACCTCTTTCGATCTGGATGCAAACCCTTTTGTGATTAGGGGGGCCACATAGAAGGATTTTCTAACCACTTTGGCAATGTGATTATCAAAGGAGAGATTACTATCTACTTGGGTCCTCAGATCCCTTATTATGTCTTCCGTATTTAGGGGGCTACCACCTATGTGGTAGTTTGTGGGTACTTTGTTTTTCCCAAAGGGGATGACTATGCACTTTTTGGCATTTAGCTTGAGACCATGGTTTTGACACCAGGTATCTGTCTCTGTGAGACCCTTTTGGAGGATGTCTGTGTCAGCCGGAGAGTTCATTATAGCCCCTAGTTTGCAGTCGTCTGCGAACTTGGTGAGCCATAGTCCTCCTGTGCTTGCCTGTACCTCTGAGAAGTATATGTCGAACAGGAGGGGTCCTAGGACTGAGCCCTGGGGAACGCCACTTGTAACAGATTTAGAGTCAGACCTAGCTCCTGCAACTCTTACCATGTGGGTTCTGTCTGTGAGTCAGTTGGCAACCCATCTCGTGACGTAGGGGTTTACGTTCAGGTTGGGGAGATTGTCAATAATACCTGAGTGGGGAATAGTGTCAAAGGCCTTTGCGAGGTCTAGGTAGGCTGTGTGGACCAACTTTCCCTCGTCTATAGCCTTGGTAACTGTCTCAAAGAAGTCCACCAGGTTTAGGATGCATGATCTGCCCTTAACAAAGCCGAAGTGGGTTGGGTCCAGTGTTTGGAGGTTTCCAATGTCTCTGTTAATGAGATCCTTGATGATGCGCGCCATAGCTTTGCAGACCAAGCTAGTCAGGCTTATAGGGCGATAGTTCCCGGGGTCTGTTGTAGCTCCACCTTTGTGGAGCGGAATAACAGTTGCTGTGCACCACTCTGTGGGCATGTAGCCTGTGGAGAGGCTGAGTTTAAACAGTGTGTTTAGGTGAGGGGTTAGTTCACCTTTGAGCTCGTGTAGGACGCAGCCTGGGACAAAGTTCGGTCCCATTGATGCTGTGTTTTTGGCTTTGGAAAGGGCTGTTTTAACCTGGGTGTCTGTGATTTCAGGGGCACTACATTCTTCTGGTATAGTTATGGGCCCTGTTGGCGGTGAGAGGGGGGTGAAATTTGCATTGAACCTGTCTACCAGGATGTTGGCTATATCCGTCGGTTCAGTGTATTTTCTGCCATTCTGCACTAACTCAGAGCAGATCTGAGAATTGCCACTTAGATTCTTGACATAGCTAAAGAATGCCTTGTGGTTATCTTTGAAGTCCATGGCAATTTTTCTTTCGAAGCTAGCCTTGGATGATTTTATGAGGGAACGTAGTTTCTTGCTGATACTGATCAGGGATGTCTTCCCTTCTTGGGATTTTACTCTCTTCTGTACTAGTTTCTTCCTTCTATTGTATAGCTTTTTTATGGCAGGGGTCCACCAGACTGGTTTCCTTTTCTTGGAGGAGTGAGTCTTGGTTTTGTTTGGGATAGCACGATCCATGCATTCTTGTAGGTGCCCGTAGAGTGCAATAGTAAAGGATTTTGCAGCTTAGACAGAGTTATCCTCATGGAGGGCTTTGAAACTTCCCACCTCGGTCTTAAGTAATGTAAAGTTTGCTTTTGAAAAGTTTTTCACAATGGTTTCTTTGACCGGGGGTAGTGGCTGAATGTGGATTTCCAGAGTGATTAGTTTATGGTCAGATCTAACCAGCGAGGGGTTGACCTCCGGTGTGGAACACTGGTCGCCCATGTTGGTGATGACCAGGTCCAATATGTTGTCACCTCTTGTGGGGATGTTAACCTGTTAATCCAGGGCGTTTGAGTTTATAAATTCTAGGAAATGTTGGGCCAGGGAGTAGTTCTCCCAGTTAATGTTTGGATAATTGAAATCACCCAATATCAGGGTGTTTGGTATGACCTTTGTGTTTCCCAGTGTTTCCAGGAATGCGGAGTGGGGTTCCTGGGACATGGTGGGTGATCTGTAGCAAGCTATAATTTGAATAGCAGTTTTTCCCGTTGTTAGTTGCACGTGGATGATCTCTAAAGCATCGTGCTGTGCCACTAACCTGGAGGTGTGGGTATCCTTGATGAATATGGATACTCCCCCACATTTTGTATTTCGGTCTGGGTTTTGTGGCCAAAATGTATGGTATGAGGTGTAGCCTGGTCGTGCTGGGGTGCTCTCTGGAGCCGTAAACCAGGTTTCTGTTACTGCACATATATCTATTTTCTCCATACTGAGGAGTATCTTGAGTGCGTGCATTTTGAGGTTTAGACTTCTGGCATTGAGCAGCATTACCCTCAGTTTTTTGCTACTTGTGATATTTATGGCGGTGCATTTTACCTTTTGAGCCTTGCCTAAAAAAGGCACTATAGGGGTGGCAAGAGCCTTGGCCAGTAGTCGAAAGCCTAAGGGTGACAGGTGCAAGCCGTCTCTAGCAAAGCAGCATGGCTTGTCGAGCATGTCATCCCATGCTGAATGACACCAGAAGCTTAGCCAGTTGTTGAAATTGATAATTTTTTCTCTATACCTTGGTATCATTCCTGGTGAGGGCAGGATGCTGTTCAGGGTTAGGGTCATACCAGCCTGGGCTATGTGATCAGAGAGCTTCTCCTTGTCTCTCTTCATGTAGTCCAGGGAAGTACGGCTCAGGTCATTCACACCAACATGGACAATGACTGTGTCATATTTGTACTTTTTCTGGAGTGACCTGAGTGCTTGGTTATGTGGCGGATCCTGGCACCTGACAGGCAACTAACAGTAACCTTCTCCTTGTTCAGCCTAGTGAGTGGGACGTCAGTGTGCCTGACTATAGAGTCACCTATTACTAGTGTGTTGGGTATGTTATTTTGCCTTAAAGGCTGTGATTGTATGGCACACTGGTTTTGTGAAGTATGTGTTTCATGGTTTGTGTTGGGGGGTGGAGGTTGCTTGGATGTATGCTTTGGAGGTCTCTGTTGCTTTTGCAGATTTTTATTTAGAGCCTCCGAGTATGTTTTTGTGTATTTGTGTTTTTTTTGCCAGTGCTGGTTTCATAGATCTATGTGAGACTAGTGGGGTGATGCAAGTAATTCCATTCTCCTCTTGACTGCCTGGTCCAGTCTTGGGTTGAGAGAGCTTAGCCTCCAGTTTGGCTGCATAATTGCATCTCTCGCATGTATTAGTGTTTGGTGGAAGGAGGAGAGGGTTGTCTGTGTACATGAGGCAATTGTAACATTGCCTCAAAATGCCCAGATTCACCAGTTGGATTGGAGAGTACACCTGAAACTGCCCTTTGGACATGCCTGGATAGGTTGTGAGCTATTTTACTGATTGGCTGGTAAGGTCGAATAGAGAGCCTTGTCCTTCTCTACAGTATAGGTGGGTGTAGTGCTAAGGTTTATTAGTGCTTGCTATGAGTTTAGGGCAAGTGCAGGGATGAGAAGTGAATGATTTGAGTGCTTAAGTTGAAAGTTTATCTAGTTCCAAGGGAAAAATTGAAGAGTAGACTTTGCGGAGCCAGGAATACTTATACCCTAGCTAACCGGCATGCAAAACCATGCAAATGCGGGTTTTATAGCAGGGAAATGAAATAGATGGAAATTAGCCCAAAATGGCAAATAAACTACTAATTTCTGGGCTGAAATCACTCCTCCAGGGACAGTAGGCTGCTCAAAGCTCCCTCTCTCACAGTGAATAGAGAAACTTCCTTCTATCCAAGTAAGATACGGGCAAACACAGAAACTTGTAACACAGCCCTGAATTCAGCACTAACCTGAAAACTGGATTAAACTAGCTTTATTTTTTATTTATTTATTTTTTCCAGAAAATAAAGCAGATACAATAAAAAAAAAAACACTTTAAATGCACAGACATGGCTATCACACTTGAGTGTGTAGCCTACAACAGTTAAACAGGTAATTTAAACACAAAATCGACTTTAAGTGCAGGCAGTAAAATAAGTACAATATGTAGCTGAAACAAGCTTTTTTAAATCACAGAAACTCTAGAAAGTCAGCATTTTAGGCAGAATTAGCTAGAGGCAGCAATAAAATGCAGAAAAATGATACTTAATCACTCCAGAGTCTCTCTTTTGTCTCTCTGCTGCTGTAGAACTCTGCAGGGCACCAGACAGGAGCTTGATGAGCTGTATACTAGCACAAAAACCTTGCAAATGTGGGTTTTATAGCAGGAAAATGAAAGAGATAGAAAGTAGCCAAAAATGGCCAGTAAACTACTAATTTCTGGGCTGAAATTATGGGAAAGGATTCTGCACTCTCTAGATGTACACAGACAGCTCAGATACTATCTGGACAAGACTAAACCCTTCTGAAAGTCTGATCAATTGCTGGTTAACTTTGCTTCAGGGGCAGAAGGCAAAACCATCTCCAAGCAAACCATTTCCAAGTGGATAGCACACTGCATCCATTTCTGCTACAAACAGCATGGCAAGCCTCCCCCCAAAGGGGTCAGGACACACACCACCAGAGTAGCATCCACCTATGCAGCTTTCCTCAGAGGAGTCCTCACCAGGGGCATTCTGGAGGCTGTCACCTGGACATCTGTTTATACTTATACCAAGCATTATCATCTGCCTCTCTTCTCCAAATCCAGGGCAGGGTTTGCCTCTGCAGTCTTGCAGGGCATGCTAGCCAGCCCCTAGCTTCCTGGACTGCCTCCACCCATTTCCTCAGCTTTGGGAATCTACCCAAGTGTGATGACTGCGACAGTGAAACACGAAGAACATAGTACAGTTGTCTACACTTAGCATAAATGTAGATGTTCGAGTGTATTCACTGTTGCAGTCCTGGTTTCCCTCCCTCCATCTCCCTTTTTCTTTATCTTCCTTTTTTTCCTTGTTGTTCCCCTTTCCTTACAATGGACATATTGGTAATTATTTTCCACTGGTGGGGTTCAACCACCAGAGCCTGGCCTCCTACTTTGGGGGCTCCTGACAGGTTAGGGCAAGAAAAACAGATGTAATGGCATCGGATGCCTTCCTTTATAGCACTGATGACCTGACGTCAGTCCTCAAGTGACAGCAACTGACACAGAAATACTGAGTCTGTGGTATTCGGGCCGGCCGAGGGCTACCCCGGCAGGGATAACCCAAGTGTGATGACTGCAACAGTAAATACACTCGAACATCTACATTTATGTTAAGTGTACACATCTGTACTTTTCTTTTTGCTTGAGCTTGGTTAGCTGTATTTTATATTAGCCAATGTCGGCTAAAAAGGGCAAATGTTGTTACGGGCATCAGATACAGCATAAGGATACCCATGACCTTTTGTCTTAGGAAGTTACACAATCATACTGCTTGTTCCATTTGCCAATCTTTCGTACCGAAGACCCCCCCCCCCAGCCGTCTGGCCGCACTAAATTTATATTTAGAGAACCAACTTCTCAAAAAGCTTGCACTTAGAATGGACCCCAAATCGGCCGTTCCGGCTTAACCACCGTGGAAAAAAGCCTAAGTTTCCAGGCCTACTTCCGTTACCTCTCCAACATCGGACGTCCTGCCAGCTTCTGATTTTGGAGTTGAGGGACGTCCGACAGAACAGTCTACTTCGACGGATCCCACCAAAGAAGCCACTTCAGAAGTTATGGCCCCGCACATCCACGGAGATAGTCCAGATGTCAGTTCCTACCGATGTCGAGGCGGAACCAGAAACCATTGGTCGACCTTCGGAGAGTCCTGTTCCTTAGACTCAAGCATCTGAGCCTAGGCCTTCTCCAAACCAATGCCTACTAAATGAAAACAGAAAACTAATCATTTGACTCATACCCATGAAGGGAGTCCCAGACTGGCAGTCTTTTACTTATTGTCTGATGCAGGCCTTTATGGCCCTCAGGCCCACAGGCTCTACTCCCTCCACTATACATTTGCTCAGCCCTAGGCCTGCCTCTGCCATTTCTCTCCCCTTGCAGACTACCCAAGAAGGAGAGGAGGGAATAGAACCTTACTACTCTTCTTCTGAAGAGTCCATTTCTTATGCATCCTAGACTGCCTCTCCTTTAGAATATTCACCAGATGAGGAATCAGTTGAAGGGGGCTCCCCACCAGAGGACATTATCTTTGGTGAAACAATAACTAAGATGAAATAGTACTTTAAATGGGACACTTCCCAAATGACTGACACCCAGAGGAGGTATTTTGAACTCCTTCAAGTGGAGTCTCCCTCCCGATCAGCCATCTCACCAGTCTTACCTGCCTGTCTGGATGCTTTTACCTCTGCATCCAAAAAGTCCAGACTCTCAGTTGCCTGCACCTAAAAGACCAGACAGGTTTTATAAGGTTCCTGATGAGGAAAAATTCTTAGTTAAACCACCCCCCTTGGCAGACCCTGCAGTTATTGCTGTCTCTCCAGACAACCAATCCAGACTTATTCCCTCTGCTTCTCTTTTGCCTACTGAAAAAGACCGCAAAAGCATGGACAGGATTGGTAAAAAAGTGTACACCTCTTCCGCCCTGTCCTTCAGTGCTGTAGATTACCAGACACACATATGGTTAAATAGGCACTGGACCTTGTCTCACAAGCAACTAATCTCCTGGCTGCTACACCTGACTGCCCTACTAAGTCAGACATAACATCTTAATTGTCTCTGGCTTCACAGGTAGCCAGACATTCAATTAGGTGCAGTTATGATGCTGCAGAGGCCTATGCTAGGTCTGCAGCTTCTGTCCTTCACAGATGCCCTTGGCTTCGCCTACAACCTCTTCCAGAAGACTTTAAAACTAAGATTATGGACGGCCCCTTAGACCATAACCTTTTGTTTGGAAAACAGTCTGTAGAATTTTTAAAAACCTGAAGGAGAAAAGCAAGGAACTGCAGGACATCAAGCATTTGCTTGTGTCCCCTATTCCAAAATATTACAGGAACTACCCTGCTAAAACCTCATTTGTCAGGAGAACCCCTTCCTCTGCCACCCCCTCATCCTCCAGGCACAGGAGGGGAACCAGAAGACTTGCACTTCTCAACCAAGTCCTAGACGGTCCTTTCAGGATAGAATTGCACCCAACAATGCATGACTGCCTTCCCCATCTGCCTTTGTCAACCCACCTATCCCACTGTTTACCCATTTGGAAAACCATCACTTCAGACCAATGGGTACTGAGTATCATTCAAAACGGATACTTCCTTTCTTGGAGGGAAAAGCCCTTCCCAAAGCCCATTCCCTTTCTCCCCAAAAACCAAATCCACCTCCTGCCACAAATTCTTCAAGACCTTCAAAAACTAGGAACAATAGAACCTGTTCCTTCCGGGCAGGAAGGAAAAGGATTTTACTGAAGACTCTTTCTGGTCCCCAGAAAGGATGTCCTTGGAGACCTGTACTGGATCTGTCTTTCCTGAACCTATTTCTAGAAGTTCCTTCTTTCAAAATGCTCACCATCCCAACTCTACTCCCTCTTATCCCAAACCAGGCCTTCATGGGCACTCTGGATATAAAAGAGGCTTACCGTCATATCCCCATAAAACCCTCCAACAGAAAATGTTTACATTTTTCTGGACCGTGCTCTCACATTCAGTTTAAAGCCTTGCCCTTTGGTTTGTCTACAGCACTCAGAGTATTAACAAAATGCCTAGCCCCAGCCATTGCTTTACTGCAGGACCCAAGGTAGCCAACTCTACCCCTACCTAGACATTTTCCTTCTAGCAGAGGCAAAAACCCATCTCAGAGACCACCTCAGGTTCACCACCACCCTTCTTCAAAACCTGGGCTTCACCCTCAATTTAAACAAATCCTCCTTACTCTCTCAGCAAGACAACATTTTTCTGGGCTGCAGGATCAGGAAAGATCTAGTGCGAGCCTTTCTTCCACAGGAAAAGGTCCACTCCCTCTCTACTCACTTTCAAAACCTTTTACTGGAATCTCAGATTTCTGCAAGATAATTCCTTCAACTCGTGGGGCTTATGGCAGCCACCATTCCCATGCCCCTTGGCAAGAATGCACATTTGGAAGTTCCAATGGTACCTCAAGAACGTGTGGTCACAACACCTACACTCTTTAGAGAAGCAAATCCCCTTTTTGTCCTGCCTCAAATCAGAGCTAAGTTGGTAGATTCAACAAACCTGTCACAGGCCGGGATTGTCTCTCCAAATGCCCTCCCCAAACCAGTTCATCTACACAGATGCATCAGACCTAGGGTGGGTTGCCATCTGCAAGGATTTCAGGGTTCAGGAAATTTGGAGTCCTACCCTTCAAGAGGAACGTATCAATGTCAGGGAGATGACTGCAGTTCTCCTAGCCCTAGAAGCTTTTCTTCCTACCCTCTATCCATGTCTCCTTCTAATATTCACAGACAACACCAGAGTCATGTGGTACCTCAACAAAGGAGGAATGAAGGCCTACCTCCTTTGCAGAATAACTCTACAAATGTGGGACCTTGCCTCCAGGCGCAACCTGTCTCTGCAGGTCTCATACATCCCCTCTCAGGACAAAAAAACAGGCAGATCTTCTAAGCAGAACATCGTCTCTACAGCACAAGTGGATGCTGAACAGGGAAACCTGCCTAGACATTGTCCACCGGTGAGGCGCTCCTCAAGTGGATCTGTTTGCCTCCCTCCAGAACAGACAATTGATCAATTTCTACACAAAGGATCACTCCCCACTAGCCTGGAGAGTAGATGCCTTCAGCATTCCTTGGAAGGGACTGTTTTTGTATGCCCCCCCCCCTTCCCTCTAATTGAAAAGGTCCTACTGAAAATCAGGAAGAAAAAACAAAAATCTTGTTGGTGACCCCCTACTGGCCAAGGCAGCACTGGTTCCCCCTACTTCACTCACTAGCCAAGGGCAATCACCACAGGTTACTCCACAAGTTGGACCTTTTCACAAAACAAAAGGGAACCCTAACACATCCTCACCTACAGATGTTAGCACTAACACACTCTGGGTGATAAACTTCTAATCCCTTTTAGACACCACTATTCAGAGGATGTGCTTACAGTCCTGTGGGAGGCCAGGAAACCTGCTACTAGAAAATCATCCTTATCAAAATGGGAGAGATTCTCAAAATGGTGTCTGCATAAGGACAAGGGACCCCAGCCAGGCTGACCCTTCCCTAGTCCTTGCATATGTGTGTGAACTCATTAAGGATGACCTTTCTTACTCCTCATTGAAAGTACATCTTTCAGCCATATCTGCATCTATTCCCATTCCATAACTAAGCTGTGGAACACCCTCCCATCATCAGTTACAGAATTAGACAACATAATCTCCTTTAAAAGAAAACTAAAACAACATCTCACTGATCATCCCAGCTGCACATGCAACACATATCTACAGCCTCCTTAATCTAGCAAAACTGTTTCACGTAGCAAATATACTTATGTATATGTTATGCCGTTACACCATACCAGTTATCCCTAATCTTTAGTATCATAGTCCAGACATCAGTACAACCATCTTAACTCATCTTCTCCTCTGTCACTTTCTACTTTTAATACTACCATTAAGTATATGCCACCTATAATCTACTTATTCCCACTACCTAGCTATAAGATTCTAACTATATCCGTCTTACCTTTAAGTTTAACTCTGTAATTCTGTCTTTCCCTTTTCCTACACCCCCCCCCAAAAAAAAAAAAAATTGAGCTGTATTGTTAAATATTTCTAACTGTATAATTTTCCTACATGCTAATGTTCAATTGTTACTGTATTGTGCCTTTTTACAACATATTTGCTGTTTAGATAGTTTTCTGTATTATTTCACTTGCTTTATAATTATAATTTTGTTTCCTTACAAATTTATGTAATGATTTTCATGCAACTTGGAGCTTTTCTCCCCGGGCCTCCACTGAAAATGGGTCTCGAGCCCAGTGGACTTTTCCGGTCAACAAATGTCAATAAATAATATCTGCTTGCCTGCCTCTAGACCCCCTTTTACTATCCAGGGTAGATGTAAAACTTTTCCTGGGAGGGATCTTGCACATCAGACCAGCTAGAAAACCATCCCGCCACCCTGGGATCTAAACTTTGTCCTGGAAAAACTAACACTTGGCCCCTTTGAACCGGCTAGCAATGCTACTTTAGAACTTTGTACATGGAAAATTGTACTGTTGGTGGCCATCACTTCTGCTAGGAGAGTGTTAGAGTTACAGGCTCTCATAGCTTGCCCCCCTACACTGTTTTCCACAAGGACAGGGTGACCTTAACTCACTAACCCTTCCTTCATACCTAAAGTGGTAAACAAGTTGTCCTTAAATCAGTATATTCACCTGCCTACCACCTTCACCTCTCCAACTAACAAGAGTGAGAGGATTCTCCATTCCTTGGATGTGCACAGACAACTTAGACTCTACTTAGGCAAAACTAAGCCCTTCAGAAAATCTGATCAACTTTTTGTCTCCTTCCACCCCAGGGCTATGGGCAAGGCAGTTTCCAAGCAAACTGTTTCAGGTTGGATCAGAAAATCCATTTCATTCTGCTACTCACACCATGGCAAACCTTTACCCCAGGGGGTGAGAGCTCATTCCACCAGAGGTATGGCTACTTCCAAATCCTTTCTCAAAGGGCTGGACATAGCTTCCATTTTAGAATCTGACACCTGGTCCACTATCCACACCTTCATCAAACACTACAAACTAGATCAAGTCTCCAGACCCAGGACAGGCTTTGCTAGAACAATCCTGCAGGGGTTTCTGGAATCTTTCACCTCTACCACCACCCTTAACTCTATAACTAGCTGTGGTACTCTACCACAATAAGAATACTGCAACATAGGAATAGAAGTACGTAGAATAGTTGTGTAAACTCTTACCATAACCATAGATGTCCTTCTCTTCCATGTTGCAGTATTCCATCCCTCCCACCTTCCCCCTGCATTACATTGGACTACTAACCTAGCTCCTAGCGATTGGGAAGCTCTACCCTTAACCAAGAGCAACTAGCCAGCATACGACGCTTGACACTTCTAGCTGACAATCACTTATTTCTCTCTCTAAGACTGTCTATCTGGCTTTTAAGTTCTGAGGTCTGTGCATGCAAACATCACATTTAAGGTCCCTGGTTTATGGCCCTATGTGTGACGTTCCATGCACCTACAGCAACCAGGCTTAAGCTTTTGTATAAGAGCCGATGTTGGGTCACTTGAGGCGGGAAATCCCACAGTAAGAATACTGAAATATGGAAGAGAAGGACATCTATGGTTATGGTAAGATTTTACACAACTATTCTTTCACCTGCTCAGAGACTTCTGTCGAGACCAACCAGAACCACATTACCAGTCAGTAGTCAATTGTTGGTTCCATGTGTCAAGAATAATAGAGCAGTAAAAGCCAATCTGTTGAAGAAACGCCCATTCCAGAAGTCCTACTATGATAAGACTAGTAAACCACTCAATCCATCACGAGAGGGAGAAGCAGTAAGGATGCAAATGTCCAGAGGTTATGATTGGATTGGTGTCTTGAAGAATATTGGTCCAGAACCAAAGTCATACATTATAGAATCAGAAGGAGCAACTTTTAGGTGGAACCGTAACATTTTTGACCGGTGTCCGAGCCTATACTACAGCAGATAGCCTGTGAGAAAGACTCTATCTCAGAGTGAGTTGTCTGGTGTTCCATTTCCTGAGGAAGTTCCAGAGGATATTCCTGTTCCTATGACAAATCCAGAAGTTCCTGATACTAGTTGTGCACTGCAGACTGTCACTGTTGCTAAATTTCATCCTGTTATATTATGAGATATGGTTGAATCTCTAAACCCTGTAGCAGATGTGAAGCAACTTGGACATGAACATTGTATTTTGTTTCCAATGTGTATAGTAACGCATGTCTAGCTCTGATATTGTTTTTCATAAAGGGCAATCTTTTTAAGAGGGAGGATGTAGATCAAATGTGTGTATATACCTTAAAGAAGCTATCCAAGGACTTGCACAAGTGGATAAATACTTAATACGTGCGAGCCTGACTGCCATTTTGTAGCTAGCTGTTGAGATGTAAGCATGTATGTGTATGTAAGCTCTGTTTGTTATCTAGTTTGTTCATATTTAATGATGCTGCTGTCCATCGTGATGTGTTTGTATGTATTAAAGCATCAGAAGAAACCCCAAACCTTCTTGTTTTATGTGTTAGAGATGAACGAGCGACAAAACTGAAGTATTTTTGTTTGCATTTTTTGTAGTTTGCTGTTTCTGCCTTCCTTCCCTTTCCTCAAAATTCAAGTATAGGTTAATATTTTATCCTGCATCTGCACCATCTTAATAATGTCACTTTTCTGTTCACAACTTTAGCTATTTGCATTGGGTATCAAATTCACATTTGCTCTTTTTACCTTTTTGTGTGGATTAGGTAGTAGTTATATCTGTGCTATTATTTTCTCATTGTTTTTCTGTTCTTTCCTAGTAGTCTGCATTAGGCAACTGTAGAGGCCCTCTCTACCTTTGAGTGGCAGCTTTACCTTCCTCATGTTCTAAATATATTGCGCTATAGTGATCCATCTCATGAGATGGATTGCTACTTATTGTGACAGCTGCAGAGATCAGTTCATGTAAGATGCATCACATCTCTACTCTTGTGGGATATTGACATTGACAGTGCTGTTAAAAACAACATTTATTTGTTGTTTTGGTGTGGGTAATGTATGCATTTGATCCAGTCTTAAACAGTGTTTTACTGAAAATAAGCATGCAGTTCTTGCTTGCTGAAATGCTTACTCAATATTAAATGTTTTTAGCCGATTTGTGAAAACATCTGCCGACTGTGAAGAAATTGAAGGAACTGTACAGTGTTTTAAAGAAGATGGCATCAATGGCTTGAATGGAGTACATGATGAAGGTTCTCCAAGTAAGTTCCCTTTATCTTCAAACTTCACTGTCTGAGATTTCTTCTACTGCACTTGGTTTTTGGGACGTAACATCCTTTGTTCCCATTTACTAATTTGTGCTTAGAAAGTCAGCAGGAACTAGTTTAAAAACATGGAATGGTCATCATTTGTGGCTGTATCAGAATATAAACGCTTCAAGCATTATACTGGTATTTTGAAAAAAAAAGTTTTGTGTTTTGTAGACTGCTATACTTTTATGAACATTTAACATTATTTTGGCAGGTTAAGGTTCTGCTTTCCAGACAATGTTAGCGTATCTGTGCAGTGACTAATGCTATTTGCAGCCATTTCAAGTTACAAAGGATTATAATGTGGCTCTGATAACATGCCCAGGTAGTCACCTATATTTTTTTATTCAGGTGCACACATTATGCATGTAGTAACATGAAGCAAAAAACAGTGTGGTGGACTGCATTTAAACGAATGGGATTATTTATGTTAAATTTGCACTGATTGCAGCTCATAGACTGCAAAGGAACAGTGATTAACTATAAATAGCACAAACGCTCTGAGGAGGTCATTGCACAGACCACACATAGCAACTGTATTATAACACAGGAGTGTCTCTGTCTTGTTTGAGGTACACGTGCAAATAAAATCATTTTGGTTTTATGCCAGCTGTACCATTGAAACTACTGAGTCCTCTGCACCCCCCCAGCTGCATTTCTCTTTCTCATTAAGCACCTCAGTACCTTAACAAGTCACAAAATTGTGTGATATGCATACTTACGGAACACACAAAAACACAGATGAGAGAGAAAATGTTCCGTCACTGGGACATGAATCCAAGTCTTGCAGAATGCTATTGCAGTTATTGTATCAAGTGCATCAGAGAGGCAGATGAGATTTGCACATCCATAAGTTCTTTTTACATTCTCAGGGTATAGTCCAGTAGGTACTGTGCTAATTACCTAGAGCAGTCACTTTTGGTATATATTTTTATGGAACACAAACCTGCAATAAATAGAACAATGGTGATATGTTATTTGCATGTCTTCTCATAGTTCAAAAAGAGAAACAATGTTGTTGTGGTTTTTGCATGTGTTTATACAATTCAGAAAAAAAATTACAAGATTTGGTACCCAGGTAACCTTAGAAATAAGTCTTTTGGGCTTCCAGTTTCTTTTCTGTGAAAATGATGTTGCTATCAGAGTGTAATAATTAAGGGAAATAGAACTGAACAGATTTAACATATTTATCCCATGGTGTGTTTTGGTACATAGACTTGTGATGTCCTGCACAAACCTGGTAGCAAGATAAAGGCGGATTTTGGAAAAGTGTTTTGCCAGATTGTTGCAGCACTCATAAATTACATGGCTACTTCACTTGAACCTTGGCAAAAGTCCTCCCCTCGAAAAGATTGTGGGGCCAAATGATTCTCAGCTTATCGATACTCTAACAAGATACAGCAAAGATCTTACCTGCCAATCCACCCTAGACTAGAACCTAGTATTCCCCCCCAGTTACCCCTCTTCCGGTGCACTGTCTAACTCCCTCAGCGATCATCTATTATTTATCATTTATCCATTCACTTAGCACAAACTCCCAAGAACTAGGAGTACATACTGTAAAATCGGTTAGGAACTCAACTAATTTTTGTCAGCATAAATTCAACAGTCTCCTACATGAAATAGACTAGACACCCCTTAAACAACTACCCCTCAATTATGCTGTACTATACTTTAATAATACCTTCCTTCACATATTTAATACAATAGCTCCCATTCATATGACTCTCCATGGCTCTCTAAGGAATGTAAACAACCGATGAAGCAAAGGGACCTAGCCTGGATAACCTGGAAACAGAACAAAAATTAACAAAATCATGTTCATTTCATAACACTACATAATAAAGTGACAAAACTAATCAAGAGAGATAAGAAGTCATATTATTCCCAGCTTCAACTCCAACAAAAAATCAACCCGAATACATTTTGGCACTCCATATCTTCTCTACTTAACCCTGGAACAGATAGAGACCACACCCTATCACCCGATACCCCTCCATCACAAATAGCCAAAATCTTTAACAAGCACTTCATAAAATCAATATCAGACCTACTAACATGCCTAATGCTGGACCCCCACCCCACCCCCACCTTTCAACCTATTCAGACACCAAACCCAGACCATCAGCTACTACTAACTCCAACTCAATCTGGATGAAGCTATCTCCTTCTTTAATTCTACACTCCTTCAAATTCTAAATAGCCATGCTCCCATTCGCTCCTCCAGAGTCAGGACCAAAATAGCTCCTTGGCTTACAAAACAAACCAAAGAAAAAATGTTCCTACGGAACAAAATTTGGGCAAAATGGACAACCTCCAAAAGCCCTGCAGATCACCTCTACTTTAAACAGTTAAGAAATGCCGTCAAAAAATATATAATCTTAGATAAAAAGAACTATTATTCCCATCTTCAACATTCGAACTCTAAAAACCTCAAAAGTTTTGGTCTGGCATTAATAAACTTCTCAAACCAGGCTAGGCTAGAACAACTCCTCTCAGCTCTATCCCCCATAACAACCCTCTGCAAATAGCAAATGCTTTTAACATCTGCTTCATTGAAGCCATTCAAACCCTTACTAAAACACTATCACCCCCTACCCCCACTCTTACACAACATACCAACAATTCTCTGCCCCCACCCTTCATTTACAACCAGTACCAACTACCTTTATCTGCAAACTCCTTCAAAAACTTAAACCCTGCACCCCCTTCTGCTGACTGTCTCCCAGCAGAATACCTTCAAATTGCTGCTAAAGCCATCGCATACCCTGTTTCTATCCTTATAAACAGAACTATCTCAGAAGGTTACATCCCTTCTTTATGGAAAATCTCCCATATAATCCCCTTACACAAATGAGGTAAATCCAATGATATCTCCAACTACCGTCCAATTGCTTTACTCTCCCCTTTAGCTAAAATCATGGAAAAATGTATCCACCATCAACTACTTCAGCACCTTCTCCACAGTAACTTGCTTGCTAATTGCCAACACGGTTTTAGGCCCTTTCATAGCACTACATCTGCCCTGCTAACTTTTACTGACTGTATTAACAAGAATCGAAACAACAACTCTCTCTCATCTGCTCTATTTATCGATCTATCAAAAGCCTTCGACATGGTTAATCATAACCTACTTATCAATGCACTAAAAGCCCAATATCTTGACCAACAAGCAATCCTTTGGTTTAAATCCTATCTTGAAAACAGAAAGCAAGCAGTACTCTGGGACAATAAACTATCCCCACCCCTCCCACTGGACACTGAAGTACCCCAAGGCTCTATCCTAGGACCTCTTCTTTTTTCCATTTTCATTAATGATCTCCTCACTGCTTTTCCTCAAACCTCCTGAGTACAATATGCTGATGACTCTACGCTTATCTGTACTACCAAGTCTTCCTCCTCCCTCCATACCCTTACCCAAACTGTAGTTAACAAAGTAGAAAAATGTTTTACCCAACGCTGCCTCCTCCTTAACCCCAAAAAAACAAAACTTTTACTTTTTACTCCCACCCAAAAAATCCCCATAGATCCACTTTACCATTACCTCTGACAATGGTACATGTATTTCCCCTGACTCTACTGCTCGTCTCCTCGGCATAACTATTGACCATAACCTCAGCTTCGATGTCCATGTTAACAATACTATAAAAACCATCAATAAAAAACTAGGCTGCCTGTATAGAATAAAACCCTTTCTTACCCCACTAGCTAGGAAATCTATTGTCCAGACTCAGCTTACTTCTACCCTGTTCTATGCATCTGCCATTTATACCAATCTATCTAAGCTTAATCTTTCCAAACTGGAAACTAGCTATAATAATATTACTAGATTTGCCACTGGCTCCCCTTATAGAACCCACCACTGTCTCACCCTTCAACAACTCATTTGCTTAGAACTACAAAACCAACTACAGTACAATCAACTGCTGATTGCACAAAAAATTCTGCACCACCCCACCAACACCCTTATCTTCTCTAATCTGATCTCCCCATACAAAAATCTTACAACACTACGCTCAGCTAATAAGTTACACATTGCCAACAATATATCTAATAACAAAGCAGGAGATTCACTCTTTTCCAATGTTGTTGGTAGAATCTGGAATAAGCTTCCAAATATACACTCACTTCTCTCTCATCTACACAACTCTAAGAAACACCTCAGACATTACCTAGAAAGACAATGGCTTTGTCCCTGCTCAAAGCCTAATTGAAAAATACTCTTCACTTTTTCTCCTCCCCTCCTCTCATGCTTTCTAACGAATACCCCACCTTGAGAGTCATTGACTATTAACTAATAACCCCTTCTTACCTGCGTTATTGTCCTTCCTAGTCTCTATTTTTATTTCTCTTAGTGGTTTTTATTTTTTCTCTCAAATGAATGTTGATGCTTAGTTACTATGTTTAACTGTTGCCTGATTGTATTTGTAATCCCTCTATTGAATTAAGACATGTTTATCTCCAAAATCTACTCTGTCTCTGTACAATATTCACAAAATTTACTTTCTTTACATGTTATGCTGTATAATTTAAGCTAGTCATTTTTTTTCTAAGTTTTTAATGCCTTAATGCATTTGTGCGTGGAGCTTTTCTCCCCGGGCCTCTGCTGAAAATGGATATGTATCCAGCTAGACTAGCCCGGTCAACAAATATAAAATAAATAAAAATTAATAACCCCTCTATTCAACAAAATGTCATACCAACCCCATTCTCACTTCAGCCCATACCTACTGACACCATTAAGAAACTGATACATAAACTAAAATCATGCTCTACCTCAGCTGATAATCTTCCACCACACTACCTCAGACTGGCTGCTAATTCAATTGCCTACCCAATCAGTATCCTTATAAATAGGTCTTTATTTGAATCAGAAGTACTTACCATATGGAAACAATCTCACATTATCCCCATCCATAAAGGAGCAACTCTTTTGACCTATCCAATTTCCATCCTATATCCATCTTGTCACCCATATCCAAAATTCTCGAGAGGGGTATCCATCAGCAGGTAATCTATTGCAAAACAATCTTTTATCCAAAAACTCAAGAGTCCTTTACTGCAGTCAAATCCTAGCTAAGAAATGCCCAACTCTTTCTTAATCCAAAGAAGGCAAAATTAGTACTGTTTCATCCCAAGAACAACTCCCCTGTCACTGATCATTTTAACATCCTTGCATCTGACAACGCTGTCAACAGAAATAGTGCAGGAAACCAAACTTCTAGGAGTTATCTTTGACAAACTTTCATTCAACCCCCATATCCCGCAAAATATAAAGAAAACTCATCAAAAACTGGGACTCTTAATATAGAAGCAAACATTTCTTTACTGCAGCAACCAAAACTACCCTTGCAAAAGCATTTTTACTTCCTTCCCTTCTTTATGGTGCCCCTGTCCTAACTAACTTACAAACTTCTACCATAAACAAGATGGAACAGTGCTACAACTGCAGTAAAGTTGCAAAGTTTGCCACAAACTCTAAATATCACACAAACCACTGTAAACCACTCCTAGAATTAAACTGGCTTGAATTCCCCAAACAGCTTGCCTTTATTCAGTTATCCACCTTGCACATCCTTATTTTCAAGCCTACTGAAGCCTAGGGAGGGTGGCCTAATGGTTAAGGTGCTTACCTTAGAAACGCAAGGTGCAGGGTTTGATTCTCACAGGGGGTAATTGGCTAGGCTTAAAGTAGTCCATGAGAGCAGTTAACCTAATAATAATCTATGAATCTATGATTCTACTGCCTGCCCTGTACTAGCCAGTCTAGTCGCATCTTCCACACCAAATTGATCCCTGAGATCAGAAGGCGAAAATCTCTTGGCTATCTCAAAACCCACAATAAAACCAGGTCACTCTCTGTATTCATACTGTGTCTCTATAATTTGGAATTCACTACCTTTAGCTACCACGTCTATGCCTGGCCTAACCCATTTCAAAGCCTCTTTAAAAAATCATCTCAAAAAGATATGGCTCTGCTCTTGCATAAAGCCTACCTGATGCTCAGCACTTCCTCCTCTTCCACACTAGCATCATCCTCCTCTTCTGTCACATTTCAGTCGTTCACAGTCTGCAAGATCCTAAGGCTCTTGTAACGCCTTCTCTGTTTCTATACCATATCCTTAAGCTATTGCTCAGGCTGTATTGCTTCTTTTTTTTTTTTTTTTTTTTTTTTTTTTTTTAACTCTCACTATCTTTCTGCATCACTAACTTTATGACTATTATTTTCCTAACTAAAACTAACATTCTATTTATTTATTTATTTTTTCATGTACTATGGCAGTCAATGTCACACATTGCTCTCCCTACATACTACTTTTTTTGGACACTACATCGTGTATAGTGAGTGACTATTATTAGAATGTTTTTAACTCTATAGAATCATCTAGATGGGTAGTATATATTGTAACATCTTGCAACATAGTTTGTTTCAACTTATTTTGTATAGTATTTCTAATGTGATTTGTACTGCATTGGATTTTACTGTATTCTTTATTGTACTGTATGTGGAGTTTTTCTCCCCAGGCCTCTGCTGAAAATGAGTTCTGTAGACCCAGTCAGACCACCTCGGTAAACAAATGTCAAATAAAAGTAATTAAATAAATGATACTTCACTGTTTATGGTTAGCATTAGAATAGTTAAGGCGAGTCTAACACCAGACAGGATAGGTTAATTCAAACACCAGAGGAGAAATTGGCCAGACTTAAAACAAGCCTGTGTAAGAGCAGTTAGACTACTTACCTATGAACCTACTAACACTCAGGTTTTGTCGATGTTTAATTGTCTGCATAGATAGCTACACACTGATCAGCAGGTTGATTGCAACTCTTTCAAAGTGAAAATTGAGAAATTATTTTAAAAACTAATACAGTTTATCAGTTTTGGTAAAATTCATTTACTGGCTAGAATTAGACTGTCTGGATGCCATCAAAAAAGAAATTTGTTGAAAGTTAGACAAATTAATCTAGAAAATGAGAAAAAAACTCCTTGTAGGAAGAATGTTGTATCTGATGTGCAAAAAATGCAGTCTGAATTTTAGCTTTGGCAGAGGAGATGGTGTCCAGTAATTTAGAGGAAAAATAAGTTAAATGCACTTGGAGGTGTTTAAAATAAGTGAAATGTTGAAGGAATATTTATACGGTCAAATGACAGACTAGAAAAGCAGAAGAAGCTTTATTCAGATTAACTGATAAGACTGCAGAAATCAGAGTTTGAAATAATGAAAGGTGGGAAGAACGTGAGCGTTCTCAAATTATTAGAAAAAAAATAGTAGCTGGAGCACAGAGAAAACCTGTGATTTTTTTGCTGTACCAGAGAAAGTGGAAGGAATAGAGTCCAGTCGTATGGGAAATGCCTTTCTTTCCATAGTGCTGCAAGTCCCCTCAGGAGCCATTTCTCCCCTATCTCACCCAGCATCGTTATATCTGCTGTGGCCTTAATGAGCCTGCTGTTTATCCTGACTTCATTTTCCTTACTGCTTCTTCTGTGGTGGGCTCCTCCTCTTCTTTCATTGTAGGCTGTGTCTAGGGCAGTACAGCCTACTTAGAGGTGATCTCTGCTTGACTTACAAAGCCGTGTCTGACCCAGCTATGTTAGAAATGCTACATCTAAAGAAATCCCAATCCCTCTGCACCACACACTCCAGAGACCTCAGCCAAATTACCACAATCAACAGAACGTGCTGGAGGGACATGTTCATAACCCAGCGACTGCCCATGCTATGGAATAGACTTCCCATACATGTCGAACAGAGTACCTCACTGGCTGTCTTCAAGAGAAATCTTGATGAGTGGATGGGAAATAGAAAATTCACCCCGGGGATCACTCCAGTGGTTGTACTCGACAGAGGCACTGGGAACTAAGGTCGGGTGGCACAATGCCAGGGTAATCCTATGTGCTAGGCTTGTAAAGGCTCCAGGGCCATTAGCCTAGTACACACCTATGAACTGTGGGTTTTTTTTAGTTATGAAGCTGCTGGATGATGTCCTTCAAGGATGCATCTGCAGTCCTTACAAATGGGGTTGTCCTGTCGTCAGGCAGCCCTTCGGTCGGCTGGATTCCAAAGTCTGGGTCTGGCTTCGGCTGGTGTCGCACTTCACCCGACGTCATTGCTGCAGTTACTCGGGTATAAAGGCATCAGCCGACGCCATTTGCCTCTGTCTTTCTTGCCGCGTGGCGCCCGAAGCAGAAGCTGTTCGCAAGTGCCGGTCGGTCAGAACCAGAGATTACTACTACCGAATACTTCTACTACTACTACCGAAGACTTCTAAAAAGCTAAGTACCCCGTTGGGGACTCTTTCTTGCCTCAGCCGATGTCAGAAAAAGTGAATAACTGTTTAACTTGTGGGAAACAAATACCTCATAAAGATTTCCACTCTTACTGCTTACCTTGTTTAGGCCCAGACCACGACGTAGCAGCTTGTCTAGCCTGTGCTTCTTTTAACCGACGGATGCTTAGACGTCGGTCGGAATTTGCTGAGCAGTTTTTCGGCTCTGATTTTGCTTATATTATGCCGTCGGATCCTCCGACTTCACAAATATCCAAAAAACGCAAGGAAAAGGACCGACACTCGCGGTCCGCAGTTTCGGCCGAAACCGCGAGTGTCTCTGTTTCGGCTGAAACCGAGCAAGCGGTTCTTCCTTCAGCCGAAAGCTTACCTTCTACCGAGGCCTCTTCCAACCTGGTGGAATCGGCTTCTGAAATCCAACCTGTAGTTGTGGCTTCTCAGGAATTATCTGACACTATTCCCTTGGATATTTCAACCCCTGCACGTGGAGCTGCTAGGCCTCCTGCAGCCATGTCCATTAAGGCCTTTGCCAGGGCTAAAGCAGCTAAAGCTACTAAATCTGTGCCTGTTAAGACCCCCTCTCACAGGCCTAGCTCCAGTTCCCAAATGCTTAGTTTAGCAGAGGATCTCATTTCTTTAATCCGGGGATCCCAACCTCTCCCAGACAGGGCCTCTCACCCACCTCCAGAGAAGAGGCCTAGAGCAGAGCCCCTGAGCCAGTTTCCACAGATGATTCCTCTGATGATTCAGATAATACAGACCCTCCAGAGGCTCCTTTTTCCCCTTATGAAGACTCTGATGCTGAAGAGTCCATCCCTTCTGCCTCTCCACCTGAGGAATTTTCCTTTGGGGAAACCTTGCATGCTATGAGGGAACAATTTCAGTGGCAGGGCCAAGATTTTTCAGACTCCAGAAAAGGCTTAGAACCTTTTGCATTTACCACAACATAGGCCTTTAGCTATACCTCCAGTTCTGTCTGTTGTAGATGATGCATTTAATGATGCTTGTACTGCTCCTGATTCATTACCTCCGGCCCTGCTAAGCCCGATAGGTTCTACAGGGTCCCGGACACACATCACCATTTATACAAGGCTCCTTTTGCAGATCCCGAGACCATCTCCCAGGGGCCTAAGGCTGTAGCATCTACCTCTGCCAAAAATCCCCTCCCCTCTGAAAGGGAATCCAGGTCCTTAGAGAGATGGGGTAAAAAAGTTTACACTTCTGCTACTCTGTCAGCTAGTGCCTTGAACTGTCAATTTCATATGATCCAGTATCAAGAATTTATGCTAGACCAGTTAACCAAAAAACTGTCCTCTGATGAACCTTTAGACAAGAAATATGTTCAGGAAATGGTACATAACATTCAGCAAGTTAGTAACCATTCTTTAAAATGCGGCTATGATGCACTGGAGGCTTCCTTTAGATCAGCCATGACTGGCACAGTTATCAGAAGGCATGCATGGTTAAAAGAGCAGGCCTTACCGGACCATGTCAAATCAAAACTATTAGATGCTCCCATGGACAAGGTCAATTTGTTTGGCTCTCCTGCACAACAGGTGCTGAAGAAGATGGAAGAGAAGGCAAAATCTGTCCAAACAGTGAAAGATTTCTTACAGGTCCAACCTCCAAGGTTTAGCAGGAATTGGCCCTCCAAGAATTGGTCCTTTCCAGACTCCTCCAAAGCACAGAGAGGCAGGAATAGGTGTTCAAGAGGCAGAAACCAATCCAGAGGTGCCTACAGGGGATGCCAGTGGCAGGGTAACAACCAGCGAGGCACAGACACAGCCACCACCACTACTACAGGACAATCACAGTGACTTGGCTCTGGCACCGCCTACCAGGGAACAACTAGAAGCACCCTTAGGCGGGAAGCTAGCTTTATTTACAAAGAACTGGCATTACATCACAAGAGACAAGTGGATTTTGCAGACAATAGACCAAGGTTACAGGTTTCATTTCCATACTCTACCAGGAAAGAGAGGAATGCCAAACCTACCTCCAAATCAAAAGGCAGAAGCTCTACAACAAGTAAATCAATTATTAAAGATGAGAGCTGTGGAAAAGGTACCACATATGGAGCAAGGAAAGGGCTTTTACTCCAGACTCTTCCTAGTACCAAGGAAAGAAGGCAAATGGAGACCTATTCTCGATCTGTCCGCTTTAAACACATTCCTCATTGTTCCAAAATTCAAAATGCTGACCCTACAGCAGCTTCTTCCCATGCTGGGCAAGGAGTCTTGGCTGGTAACTCTAGATCTCAAGGAGGCATACCTGCACGTCCCCATACGACCAAATTGCAGAAGATACCTCAGATTTCTTGCAGGATCAGAGCATTATCAATTATCAGCATTTCCCTTTGGCTTATCTACTGCGCCCAGAGTGTTCACGAAATGCCTGGCATCAGTAATCGCTCATTGCAGGCTTCAGGGGATCCAAATCTACCCTTACCTGGACGACTGCCTAATACAAGCGGACAACAAAAACAAGCTAGCAGAAGACTTGAAAAGAGTCATTTACCTTCTACAAGCCCTGGGATACACAGTCAATATAAAAAAGTCAAGGCTGATACCATCCCAAAAGATAACCTTTTTGGGTGCGGAGCTGGACACATCCAAACAAATGGCATTCCTAACAGTAGAAAAACAGGAGCAACTCCCTCTCTACTTCTTGGCATTAACAAAACAAAACCATCTAACAGCAAGAAAAGTCCTACAAACATTGGGCTTCATGGCATCCTGCATAATATTGGTCCCACATGCCAGACTGCATATGAGAAAACTACAGTGGTACCTAAGGAATTTATGGTCTCAGCACAAGCACAGCCTAGAAACTCAAATTCCAATAATTCCATGCCTGAAGCAAGAATTCCAATGGTGGGCTCAGGCCTGTCAATCAAACGAAGGATTGCCCTTCCACAGCACTCAACCAAGCCAAACCATCACAACGGACGCCTCAGACCTCGGTTGGGGGGCCCACATGATGAACAAATTCATACAGGGTTTATGGACTCAAGAGCAGCTGCACCTACACATAAACCTAAAGGAAATGCTGGCAGTAAAACTGGCAATTCAGACTTTCAAACCATTTCTTCGACAAGGCCAATTGATGATAAGGACAGACAACACCATAGTTATGTGGTACATCAATAAGCAGGGAGGTACACATTCGTACCCTCTATGCCGGATGGCCCTGGACCTCTGGAATGTGGCCCTGAGTTACAACATTCAGTTACAAGCAATCTTTGTACCGGGAAAAGAAAACACTCTAGCAGACATATTAAGCAGGACTACCACGGATGCCCACGAATGGATGCTGCATCCGGACATCTTCAAAACCATTACAAGAAAATGGGGTCTCCCAGAAATAGACTTATTTGCATCCCCACTCAATCACCAATTAAAGAAATTCTGCACCAGAACGTACCACCCACTGGCATGGAAGGGGGACGCCCTAGCCTTCAGTTGGAAAAATCTGTCAGCATATGCATTCCCACCACTTCCTTTGATGCACAAGGTGCTATTGAAGATCAAAGAGGAACGTCCAAGGATCATTCTGATAGCTCCAGATTGGCCAAGGCAACATTGGTACCCATTACTGAGGGGCATGTCTCGGGAGCAGATATGGCCCTTACCTCTAGTTCCCTTGCTGTTAACTCAGAACAATTACAACACCCTGCATCCAAACCTGAAAACTCTGCAGCTGACTGCCTGGAACATTGCATAAGACAAATTAACCCAAATTTATCCCAAAGGGTTAAGGACATTATCTTAGAAGCTCGCAGACCTTCAACAAGGAAAACCTATTCAGCAAAATGGAAAAGATATCTCATTTGGAGTACTGCTAAAGGGGAAGATGTGTCACTGGTAAACATAGCCAACATCCTGGAATACTTGGCAGAGCTATTCCACAAAGGCCTGTCCTACTCTTCCATTAAGATTCATGCCTCAGCTATTTCAGCAGAATACGACTTGGATCCTCCAGTTTTCTCACATCCCCTGCTCAGGCAGTTTCTGAGAGGAATTAAAAATGTAAAACCTCCTAGGAAGCCACCATTACCTGCATGGGACTTGAACTTTGTGCTAGAAAAATTGACACTTCCTCCTTTCGAACCAGCAGCAACAGCAGAATTGCAATACTTATCATGGAAAACTGCTTTCCTGCTGGCAATTACTTCAGCAAGAAGGGTTTCTGAGCTACAGGCATTAATGGCAGTACAACCCTTTCTGATCTTCCATCAAGATAGAGTGTCCATGAGAACAAATCCTACTTTTATGCCTAAGGTGGTCTCCAGAGTATCTTTAAATCAGGCTATCCACCTACCTACATTCTTCCCCAATCCACAGAACAGGGAGAAAGACTGTTGCATACCTTGGATGTACACAGACAATTACGCTACTACCTGGACAGGACCAAGAGCAATAGAAAAACTGACCAGCTACTGGTAGCATATGCAGCAGGAATGGAAGGGAAAGCAATTTCAAAACAGACAATATCTAAGTGGATAGGAAATTGCATTAGATTTTGTTACTCCTACCATGGAAAGAAAACTCCAGAAAACATCAGGCCTCACTCTACAAGAGCTACAGCCACTACCACAGCTTTTCTATGAGGAGTGGCTACCAAAGACATTTTAGAGGCTGCTACTTGGAGCTCCGTGCATACATTTGCCAAGCATTATAATTTACCTTTATACTCTAGATCCCGAGCAGGTTTTGCCACTGCTGTTTTGCAAGGGATCTTAACTACACCATAATTCTATCTTTCCTCCTCCCCCAGTTTGGCTATGGTATTCTACCCATTTGTAAGGACTGCAGATGCATCCTTGAAGGACATAGTACAGTTTTGTACCTACCATAAATGTAGATGTCCGATAGGAATGCATCTGCAGTCAGGATTACCCACCCTCCTTCCCCTCTGTGGTACTCCTAGGGTATTTGCCCTTCTTAAAGCTAGCTGGGGGAATCTATTATGGTGTATTTGTTTGTATATATGTACATACATGCTTATTTTTTGTTTGCTCTCTTATATTTTGAACCATTGGCATTTATCAAAATTTAGCCTTCCTAGAGGGCACCTGGCATCTGGGGCAAGAAACACTGAGGAAAATGGCGTCGGCTGATGCCTTTATACCCGAGTAACTGCAGCAATGATGTCGGGTGAAGTGCGACACCAGCCGAAGCCAGACCCAGACTTTGGAATCCGGCCGACCGAAGGGCTGCCTGACGACAGGACAACCCCATTTGTAAGGACTGCAGATGCATTCCTATCGGACATCTACATTTATGGTAGGTACAAAACTGTACTTTCTGCCATCTACTTTTGATGTCTTGTGGACTGGTGTACAAGTTGTTGCTGGTATCCATTATGAAGGGTGCCTGACTATCTTCTTTATCTTTCTGTCTTAGCCTTGCAACCTGATATAGTTTCTTTGTACCATCTAGAATCTCACTTTCCAGAAGCTGGTAGAGTGCCTCTGATACCTTGTTCTTTGCTATTGCAACTCCTTTCTTAGGCTCTGTTAGCCAACCAGTATTCTTTCCTAGCCTGGTTGATCTTTTCTATCTCCCACTTTTTCTTGCACACCTTTCTTTTGATAACTTCCTGGACATCTCTATTCCACCACCAGATTTCCTTTTGTACCTTATTTCCATACCTGACTCTGACATATGTCTGTTCTGTGGTTCTCACACATGCTGTTTTGAGGCACTGCCATTCTTCAGCTCCATCTATGAACTCCTCTTCCTGAGGTGTTAGCGCCCTAATTATTTCTTTGAACGTTTGTGCTTTCTGTCCAGTCAACTTCCAGGTCTTCAGCATGATCTCTATTGACCATAGAACTTTCTCTGACCATTGTTTACAGGTGATTGTGGACACCAGTGGTTTATGCTGTCAGCTGAGTATTTCATTGGGGATGACTTTGCAATTGCTGATTTTACTCCAACATGTTTTCTTTACTAGGTGGAAGTCTACCTCAGTTGCATGTTGGCCACTCTTGTATGCAAAGCCATTTGCCAGGCAGAAGTCTAGAACGGCCTCTCCTTTACTCATGTTATCCCACTCATGTGGACCCAGGCAGTCCTGATATCCTGTTCTCTGTCTGTCTTGATATGTGCATTCAAGACACCCATTAGCAGCACCAATTCATGTTGTTCTCCTTTATCTAGTAAGTTATGCAACTGGTTTCTGAATACACTCTTCCTCACTATCACAAGGAATGTGATCCTTATCTGAATCCAAGCTGCTCATCTTCCATCTTACTTTCTACTGCTGTACCAAACCATGTTGCCACGTGGTCAATACTATCTCAAAACTTCAATCTCGTGAATTCCAAAACGTCGACAAGTAAACAGCAAAATACGAAAAGTACAAACGGCCACTTATGCAAATTTTTTCACAGGGAAAAAATTTGCTTGGCTGACCAGCAGCAAAACAAACTTTCAAACCCTAATCAAGTGGGGGGCTGTGCCCACAACCCTCTAACTTAATATACCCACTACGAGAGCTCTCTACATTGGAGAAAAGGGCAAATTCCCGATAATGGCCAAGCATATTTTTTCCATGTGAAAAAATTCACGGACGTGGCCATTCGTACTTTTCATATTTCTCTGTTTACATGTCGATATTTTGGTATTTGCGAAGTTTCGAGGTAGTAATATAGACCCGTTGCCACGAGGGAGTTGGAAACAGGCAAATCATAAAGCAGATGGATGCAAAAAGTTGTTGAGTCCCCGGAACGGCCTTAGGATCTAAGAATGGCGCCAGTAATACCAGAATAAGTCCGGAGGGTAGCTAGTAGATGCAGCATGGACAAGGGACACTGGGGTGTCAGACTGGTGCCAATAATGGAAAGCAGAGACAAAAAAGGTAGCTTTATTTGCACATGATGATATTTCGTGCTTTGTAAATGCAGAAAAGGAGACCGTTATAAGTCTTTACAGGATGTTATGTAAATGAAGATAAAACAAAGACTGTGTATCCACACATGAACTGATTCAACAATACCAATGCTTATGGCGACATAGAAGTATTTGGATGTATGGATTAAAAATGATTCTGTTATGGCAGCTAAGATATGTGGAAAGTTACTAAAAGTAATACAAAAACTGAGAAGCTGGAAGCTCTTTATTATGAAGATGGATGAAAATGTTTCTCATCCCTTCAGTCTTTTATATATATGGGTCAGGCATAGTTTTTTTTAACCAGAAGAGAAGTTTTGATTGATTAATAAATAGCTGATGGAATTTTAATAAATAGTTGATGGAATTTGTATGGAAGGCCAAGACTTTAAAAGTGTGATATGCTTATTGATCTGAAGTTGTTAATCTTCTTCCTATTCATCACTGATGGGTTTGGTTCCGAGCCCTCGGAAACGAGTCGGCCTAATACCAAGCTCATGTGCACCAAAAACTCTCGAGCTAAGCTGCTACCCACAACGCCCTTCTCCCAGTTAGCTCAGATCTCGTTTGCCGCATAGCCAAATAGCAGTGTTTCACTGAGCTCTCCAGCTAAGTATTGTATTTTTCAATTTTTGCAGTATTTTGTAAGTTTTTCTCTCAAAACTCCTATATTTCTTGTTTTCTAAACTAGCTCTACCCACGGGTATTCTCTTTCTTACCATTGTTGGTAAATGCCCTTCCTTACCATTGTGGTATTCTTAATACCATTGTTGGTATTTTCTTCTCTTTTCTTTCCTCCTCAATACCTCTTTTTGGATTAGTTACTCGCCTTTTTGGTATGTCTGAAATGAAAGGGACTTTGGAGTTTAAGCATTGCTCTTCCTGCAATGGTATATTCCCCAACAGCGATCTACATGAGGAATGTGTTTGTCTGGGGGTTTCACACCTATCCGTGAAACCTCCCTGTCAAATTTTGTTAGTTTCAGTCAGCGGACGCTGAATGAAAGAAAGAATAAACTTATTCTGAAAGGCCTGCTTCCTTCTCCATTATCTGATGCTATTTCTGCGTCTGAGGTCTCGACCCCTCCATCTACGGACAAAAAATGTCCTCATTCTGACCGTTCTTCACCGGCTGGTGAGAAGAGCGAGCCTCATAAGCACATGGCCCATAAAACTTCCACGGGGCACAAGATCGCCTCGTCTGTTCCGATAACCTCGGCTCCGAGCTCTGCTCCCTCCACTGGTTTCTTCTGATATTGGGATGACTTCCCACATCGGCGCTGCCCTCTGCACCGACTACTGCTAGAGTTCCGACTGTGGTTTCGGACCCTACCTTATTGCCTGCCATTAGCTCGGCACCGTCGTCCCCTATCTCCATACCGAGATCGGTACTGACGACTCCATCGGAGCCGATAATGACCTCCACTCCAACTATCACTTCGGCTCCGAGCCCTTTTTCAGCACCGATAGTTCCCCTTTTGCCTGTCTCGAAACTGGAATCTTCGGTGCCAACTTTTACTTCACCTCAGACCCGGTATTCCTTGTCCTTGTATCCTTTTGCTGGACAAGCCTTTAGCCCCTTTTTGGACCGACCTGACTCCCCTTCAGGAGTGTCGGTGAGGTCCACCAGGAGCCTATCTGAATTGGATGTGGTGCGCCTGTTTGATCAGCTACTGACAGCCAGGGGGATTACAAATTCTCCTCAAACCCACCCCACTCTGGGCTTTGGGTCCATTGCCGCTGCGACTCCCACTTATTCTCCTTCCTTGGGCCCTTCGGTTCCGAGGCCCATAGCTCCGACGTCTGTGGGAGGAATCCTCTCCTCGGCACCGGCGCCGCCAGTGACTTTCTCTGAGACTTCGAGGCCCCTTTGGGTTTTGGTTCCTTCGGAACCATCCCTTCCTCAGTCTCATGCTTGGGAGGTGGAACCCCCTCTGCTCTGGGAATGGTTCCAGTTGTTTCATCGGCTCCGGCTCCTGGGGTGACTCCTGCTTGAGGCTCCGTCCCCGGGAGCGGGCCGCGTGGAGCGGGGTGTTACCCTGGTTCCGAGATTGTCTTCCTCAGTTCCCGGGCTCCCATTCCTCTTCGGGTGGGCCTGCCTTCCGGATGATGGAGAGAAGGTGCTTGCTTCGGGAAGCGCTTCTCCTATGTCGGACCATCCCCCCCGCTCCTTCTGAGCTGTAGCTATCACAGGCCACCCCCCCAGGACACCGAGTGCGCAAGCCTCAGGAAACCCCTGTACAGGGTAACCTCCTTTCTGAGTCCTCTTCAGATGCTTCCACTGAAGATCCTCCTCAGAAACGGACATGTAAGAGGAAGCACATGGACTCCCCGGAGGAGTCCCTCACTGAAGATATGAATTACAGTGATGGAGAGGGGACCCCATGGTCACCCCTGATGTCTCCTTTGGAGACATCCTGGAAATTTTGAGGCAGCGGGGAGACTGGAAGCCCTCCAACCCTTCCTTGGAGGAATACGTATTCCTGCAGGCATTCCATTCTCAGCTCTCTACTTTTTGGGTGACCCCCCCCCCCCTGCCGATAACCTAGTCAAGCTCATCGTGCAGCAGGCATGGAAGAACCCTGATACCATTGAGGCCATTCCCCGGAGACCGGACAAGATAACTCTCCCCTCCAGAGGAACAGCCCCATTGGTCGAGAGGCTTACCAGTAAATGCTATGGTGGTGGCGCCTGCCACAAAAAAGGACCTTGCGGAGGAAAGTCCTGCTGTCCAGCCACCTAACAGAGTGTCCCGAGCGGTGGACAGATTGGGAAAGTGAGGTTTTACTTCAGCGACCTTTGCTGTTAGGTCTCTGAATCACTTGGCACATTTTACGAGGCTCCAAAGAGATGTCATATCTGAACTCTCTGGGACCCTTGCGGGTCAAGTTTTGGATGGGGCATGTGATAAAGTTGCTTCCCAACTTTCTACCCTAGAGTCTATTTCCAACTCATCTGTGAGGTTGCTGTCCCATGCAACCAAAGGGGCAGCTAGAGCTGCGGGTGCAGGTGTAGTTATGAAACGCCATGCCTGGATGCGCATTTGTGACCTCGCGGACTCCTTCAAGTCTTCCTTTTTAAACGCTACTATCGAACCGTCCGCTTTGTTCAGTTCTAAAGTGAAGGACACATTAGCCAGGTGCGAGCAGGATGGAAAAACCTTGTCTGCCATTGGCCTACGTTTTTCCAAGCCTCAGCGCTCTTTCTCCAGGAACTAGAAGAGTGGAAAGATGTGGCACAAAAAATCTCAAGGCCCTTTCCGTAGTGCACGTGGTGAGGACTCCCCCAGAGGCAGAGGGGATTCCAGTAATGTAAGGCACCCCTTTAGGGACAGAGGGGGTCCCCGAAATCAGGGCTCCAGTGGTTCTTTCTCCAGACAACCTTATCAGCACTCCTGAAGCACTGCCTGATTGCTTTCCTCTGGAAGCAGTTGGGGCTCGTTTCTGTCTCCACCAAGCTGCCTGGTGCTCTACTACAAATGATCATTGGACACAGAGAATAATTTCCAGAGGTTATTACATTCCCCTTATCTCTTACCCAAGACCTCCAAAATCCCTTCCCGATGTTCCACCCAGTCAAAGGGAAGAGGCAGCTTCAGAAATAAGAAAGCTGTGTCAAAAACGAGTCGTCCAACAAGTCCCCCCAGACCAGTGTGGATCCGGTTTTTACTCGAGATTCTTTTTGGTGCCAAAAAAGACCAGGGACTGGAGGCCCATTTTGGATCTCAGCCAGCTAAACATATCAGTAGTTCAGACCAAGTTCCGCATGGTCACGATTCAATCCATTCTCCCATTTCTTAGGGAGGGTGTGTGGATGTGCTCGATAGACCTCCAGGATGCGTATTACCACATCAGAATGGACAAATGCTCCAGGAGTCATCTTCGCTTCCAGCTGGGAGCCAGTCATTACCAATTCAGAGCCCTGCCATTTGGTCTCTCAATGGCCTCCAAAGTGTTCACGAAATGCCTAGCAGTGGTGACAGCTCATCTGAGACTTCAGGGATTCCAGGTGTTTCCGTATCTAGATGACTGGCTCCTCTCCACCCCCACCAAATGCCTACTGGTCAGGGCTCTCCGCTACACCCTAGCACTGGCGGAGTTCCTAGGCATCACAATTCACTGAAAAATCCAACCTTCATCCCACCCAACAATCGGAATTTATAGGAGCGATATTCAACACTCAAACCAGCCAAGTCTTTCTTCCTCCTCACAGACTTCTGAGATTACAGTTACAAGTACAAGTGATACTCTGTCGAAGGAAGGTGTCTGCAAGGGAAGTTCGTCAGGCTCTGTGGTCTATGGTGGCAGCCATTCCAATTGTCCCCCTAGCAAGACTGCATATGAGAATACTACAATGGTTCCTTTTGTCCCAGTGGATATCCAGTCTCCACCCCCTGAACACACAGATCCTCTTCACCAACTCCTGCAAGCAAGATCTCTTCTGGTGGATGAGAACAGACGAAAATCTTTGGTGTCGCCCCTTCCAGACTCCCCAACCCAATGCCATGGCAATCACAGACGCTTACCTGATAGGGTGGGGGGGCCATTTCCAGGGAAAGACTGTCCAAGGCACGTGGTCCAACCTAGAGGTCAACTTGCATATCAGTGTCCTGGAGTTAAGAGCGGTGCTGTTAGCATTGCAGGCACTTCATCCACTCCTTTCATCAGGAAAAACTGCTGTCCAGTCAGACAATATGTTGGTTGTCTGGTACATAAACAGGGAGAGACCAAATCCTATCCCCTATGTAGCGAGGCAATGAGAATTTGGCATTGGGCGATAGCTTCCAACCACTTTTTAATTGCAACGCATATCCCGGGGAGCTCCAAAGTGATTGCGGACAGACTAAGCAGATGTATCCTCCGTCCTCACAAGTGGTCCCTCAACCCGATCGTGACGGCAGAAATCTTCAGCCGTTGGGGCCAGCGTTGTTGCGATCTTTTCTCCTCCCTCTCAAACAAAAAATGCAACAGCTATTTTGCCCTCTTTCCCCCACATGGGGAGTCACCGAGAGACGCTTTGACTCACGATTGGCCCACGGGTCTCCTCTATGCTTATCCTCCGATACCCTTATTTCTAAGGAAAGCTATTCTGCTGAGAAGCAAGGTGATCCTCATTGCCCCTTTCTGGCCTCGTCAAGTGTGGTTTCCCTTCCTCCGACCTCACCTGTTACAACCTCCTTGGATCCTGGACACTCGTCAGGACCTAATATCTCACCCACAAGGGCTGACTCCCCCAAATCTATCCACCCCCAATCTGACAGCTTGGTTTCTCCACTTCCGTTACTCACGAGGCAGGAAAGCCTCTCCTCTTCTGTCCAGGATATTTTTTCTGGCCTCCCACAAACCATCCACCAGAAAACTCTACAGAGATAAGTGGAAAAGATTTGCTGTCTGATCGAATAATCAGATGCTAGACCCTTTTTGAACTCCTATTGCCACCATTCTTCACTATCTCTCTGAGTTGTTTAACAATGGGGCATCAGCCTCTACTATTAGAGTCCATTTAGCAGCTATTTCCAATTTCCATAATGGTTCAAATGGAGTCCCTCTTATCTCCACCTGACTCTGCAAAACCTTTCTCAAGGGAGTTTTCTTTAGTAGACCTTCTATCAGGCAGCATGTAGAGACATGGAATCTCTCCCAGGTTCTCCAGTGTCTTTCTCTACCTCCCTTTGAGCCTGCCGCGACATGTGATCTAAAATTCCTGTCATGGAAGTGTTTGTTTTTGGTGGCGGTCACATCAGCCAGACGGATATCTGAGTTACAAGCCTTATGCATCAAGAGCCTGTTTCTAATCTTCCATAAGGACAGAGTATCCCTTCGTACTAACCCATCTTTTCTCCTCAAAGTGGTTTCCGACTTCTCTATTAACCAGTCCATTGAGCTCCCTGTATTTTTCCCAAACTACTGAGAGGAATACTGCCTTCGTTCATTGGATGTGCATAGACCTGTCTAGATAAAAACATAGTTGTCCAAGTTCTTTCGCAAGTCGGACCAACTTTTCATTTTTTTTTTCTAGTCCTAGACTGGGATATATGCTGTATCAAAAGTTACTTTATCAAAATGGCTCAGAGATTGCATTACCTTTGCATATTCCCTTACGAATGAATCCAAACTTGATCAAATCAAAGCTCATTCAACTAGGGCCATCGCAACTTTGGTTGCCTAACATTCCAGGGCTTCTATGGATGACATTTGTGCAGCAGCCATTTGGGCTAAACCCCATACCTTCATCAAGCATTACAAATTGGATCTGGTGTCCAGGGGAACAGCGGCTTTCGGCTCAGTGGTTCTCAGGATGTTCATCCATAAGGGCCACTCAGGTTCTCCAAGTAGCTTGGGATTCTGTCCCATCAGTGATGAATAGGAAGATGATTAACAACTTCAGATAAAGAAGTTATGTCTTACCATAACGTTCCATCTGAGTTGTTGATCATCTTCCAGTCATCACACCCACCCACCAAAGGCTCCTGGCGGATCTTCTGGGTCCTTGTGGTGTTTCAGGGTTTCTGTGCAGAGATGGCCTCTGTCTTTGTTTCTTCTATATGTTGCATGCAAACTTGATCTGAGGTAACTGGGAGAAGGGCATTGTGGGTAGCAGCTTAGCTCAAGAGTTTTTGGTGTACGCGAGCTTGGTATTAGGCCGACTCTGTTCCGAGGGCTTGGAACTAAACCCATCAGTGATGACTGGAAGAAGATCAACAACTCAGATGGAACATTATGGTAAGACATAACTTCTTTTTACCATAGAACAAGGTGGTTTAAGATTACCTGGTTTTAAAAGGTACTGTAGAGCTACACAGTTTAGTCTTGTATGAGTAACTTGAGCACAAGGTTATGAATAAAAGTGGAAATGGGTGATGATGAAGAAGAAACTACGGGAGAGAGGGTGTCAGTGAACAGAGAATAGGACTTTGGATGCGTGTCTTTCAGGGAAAGTAGCAAAAAGTATTATAAGAACTAAGCCAATAGGAGACTGGAGAAAGAAGATTTTACCAATAAGGATGGCTGGAAATAGGAGTATAGAAAGTAGGCAAGAGAGGACTGGAATGTACTGGAAGAAATTAGCAACCAAGGTATTATTAGGAGCAAATAATTTGGGAGGGAAAGTTAATGGATTTGAAATTAAGCTGTATAGAGGTTTGAAATGTAGCTTAGAGATTGCCTTTTCTGCCAGAAATTGATTAATAAAGAGTACAGGTGAAGGAAACTAGTAGGGGAGTGGTAAGTGAAAGTTCAGTTCTGTGAGGTGTTTTAATTGAGTCTAGAACAGAAGCTGATGTTAAAGGGATGCTTAATAGGTCATTTAAAATGTTGCATGAATGAACTCCATCAAAGGAGGTTAGAAAAGCTAGGGAAAAGAGAATGGAAAAGCAGTGAAGCATTGAGAAGACCTCTGTATGCAACAAAGTCTAGATGGTTTAGTACTTTTGCATGAAATTGTTTGCAGACATATACTATATGTATTATAGGACCTTCTCATTTACAGTTTTCTTTACTGAGATACTGGTTTGCTTTGCTTAATGGGTTTTATACCTTTGGTAGACTGCTAGAGGTATGATTGGGAAGGTGGAGATACTGAGAACATGCTTTGGGGAATGTAATGAGTTGGTGGATTATAAAACTTCCCTATGGTGTACTTTGTTGGAAATGCTAAGCGGAATAAGTGGTTGTAATTCTTTTGAGTTGGGATATGGAATCTGAATTGTGTAAACATGGTAAGGCTGTATGTACTAAGTTTAATGTGATTGACTGCCAAAAAGAATTACTAGATTCATAGACAAGTACTATGCTAGCTGCACTTGTGGACCATTTTAAACCTAGCCAATTTTCCCTTGGTGTGGAATCAAACCCTGTACCTTTTGCTTGTGACATAAGCATCTTCATCATTATTCCAAACCCCAACTGGAAATCAGAGTCTAAACTAACTGCAGTTGGTGTTGAATAAAGGAGTTAAAAGAAATGGAGGCGATGTCTTTAGAAAAGGGAAATAGCTGCAAATTAACATTTAGAGAAGGAGTAATGTTTGGGGAAGGCAGAAATTTGCAATTTATATAATGTTGGAGTAAATGAAAATTGTTACAAAAAAATCGTAAGTATGCTGCATGGTAATAACTGTATCTGATGTCCTGTTTATTTTTCCTCACTGTTGGGTCTTTGGATCCGATTTTCCACATTCACAAGACTTTAGGATCTGAGTCTCAAGCTCCTTCTTTTCCCACAATGTATCATACCTTCCCTAACTTCTCAGATCTCGTTTGCCACCATCCAGCCCAGACATGGTCCGTTAGTCTTGAGTGTTTTTCTTACTGTGAGTTGCTATTTTATTGTATTTCTATTTCATTTTTCTTAATTATTTAAAAAATGTAGTACTTATTTATTCACCGTCTAGCTATCTTAACATGCCTTCCCAAGTTAGTTAGTCCTCTGGTGTTAAGGTTTTGCTCCTTCCTCCATACTTTCACCTTTTACAGTTTTTAGTGCCAGTGGTACTTTTTCACTTTTCTTCTTTTCTACTTAAAAAAAAAATCTTTCTATCTCTAGAATAGCATTGGCGAGAGTGTCAGCTAGTTTAACCTTGTTTCTTTCTGTGTTTGTGAGTGGTGTACCTTTCTTCACAATGTCAGGTAAGCCTACAGGTTTTAAAAGATGCACCTCTTGTGGACACAAAATTCCAAATTCTGATGCTCACAAGAGGTGTGTCTACTTTCTTGGCCAAGGGCATTTGAGTACCAACTGTGTTTGCGTGGCCTTCAACCCTCATCCACTGTCAGAAGAAAGAAGTTAATTTTGAGAGGTCTGTTGCCTTCTTCTGAGGCTCAAACCCCTTCCAAGCCTTCGATCTCAAAAGACCTCAAGAAATAAGGGGTCTCAGCTTCCCCAGGTGCGTCATCTTTTCAGGCCAACAGAAGACCAAAATTGTCAGATCTGACTACTTCGGATCCAATAAAGACTAAATAATCTTTGGATCTGAGAGCTTCTGCAAATCCGACAGATACCAGAAAAGTCTGCCCCTCTAATATGGCAGACATTCTACTGATCCAGAGTACTTCCTCCTGATAAGGGCTCTCTCTGATCCTAAGCCTTTGGATCTGAGGTCTCAGAGCTGTACCTCTGTTCAGAGCAGATCAGCTTCTCCTGCTCCAACCTCTCAGGTCATACCATCACCAGCTAAGTCTAGACATTCGTCAGCATCCTCTAGGTCTTCCCGGAGCTTTTCCCAGTCAGAAATGGACAGGATGATGCTAAGTTTTCTTAAACCCCAGATATAGATGGGGATTTTGTCATAACTGTATCACCCTTGATCCGTGAAAGCTGCAGCACCCATGCTACAAGCTCTTATTCTGATTCAACCTACTGTTTTGGAATCCCGCAATCTGGTTTTCCTGAGAGAGTCCTTGTCGGATCCAAGAATGTTTTCAACTCTATCTGTTTCCCAGACCAACTCTGTTCTGATGCCCTCAGATCGGAGTTGATCCTGGATCTGAGGTGTCAGCACCTGCTCCAGAGGGTTGGATTCGGTCCCAACCTGGTAGGCTCCATACCTTCCCCTGTGGGCCTTTGCCTTCAACATTTGTGGCCCAGTTCTGTCTGGAGGCTTTGGATCTGGGGTGGACTCCACTTTCTCTCCTCCTGTGGCATCTGATCTAAGGGAGGGGGGAGGTTCCCTGGGCCTGTCAACCTTCCAGGTAACAGAGAGGACTTACTGTAGACCAAGAGATGTGACTCCTCATCCTTCGTTATCCTCCGGATCCTACCCAGTCATCATCTCATCTGAGCTTTGAGTCCATCCATCCTGCCATTGGTCAGTACCCCTCAGATAAACCTGCAGACTACTTCCCTGCATGAATCCGCACTTCTTCCGATTCTTCCCTTGAGCATCCCACAGAGGGGATTCATCAGAAGAAAAAGTGCAAGAGGAGGCACATGAACTCCCCCTTGGAGTCCTTAACCAAGGACACTGATTTTGATGAAGGAGGAGGATGCCCCTGATCTCCACTGGACAATATTTCCTTCCTTGAACTCCTGAGGCAAAAAGGGGGCTGGTCCTCCCAAAATCCTTCTTCCGTGGAGTTGGTGTTCCTGAAAGCTTTCAGAGCGGGCCTGTTTACATCTTGGATGACTCCCCCAGCAAACAAAATTATTGACTTCGTTTCCAGCTGAGCTTGGAAGGAACCAGAGACAATTGAGCCGATCCCTAAGCATCCTAAGTTCCTGAGTCCTCCCTCCAACCACTTACTTTGGAGCAAGGGTGGTCCCCGTTGATGTCAGTGTTGTGTCAGCAGTTACTAAAAAGGAGCTTGCTGAACAAAGCTCCTCTGTTCATCCACCAAACAAGGAGTCTCCGGCTTTGGACAGACATAGAAAACACTTGTATGCCTCAGCCACCTTCACGCTGAGAGCTTTGAACTACTTGGCACATTTTACATGTCTGCAGAGAGATTTTGTCAAAGAACTAACCGACTCTCTGAAAGAAACCTTGTCGGAGGAGAACCTTAAACAGGTTTTTCCCCAGTTGGCATATTTATCCACTGTAGATCTCCAGGACCTGTATTATCCTATCAAAATGAACAAATGCTCCCGGAGACGCTTGCGCTGTCGGCTGGGGGCCAATCATTACCATTTCAAAGTGCTTCCCTTTGGGCTCACCATAGCCCCCCCCCCCCCACCAAGTATTTACAAAATGTATGGCAGTTGTCGCGGCTAACCTGAGGCTAAAAGGATTCCAGGTGTTTCCATATTTAGACGATTGGCTTCTTACTGCACTAGCAAGGTAACAACTGATTTGACCCAGGGATTACCTGGTACAGATCCTCAATTCCTTGGGTATTTCAATAAACCTGACAAAGTCAAACCTGACTCCTGTGCTGAATGTAGAATATTATAGGAATGCAACTGAAAACTTTAACCCAAGTAGCGTCCTTACCTCTGCATCGCATCATTTCTCTGAGACAGCAAGTCCAGGACTTATTGTATCTCCCATCTCTTCCAGTGCAGTTAGTTCTCAGAGCACTGGGGTCTATGTCAGTGGCCATCATTCTAATACCCTTAGCAAGATACTTCATATGAGTCCTACAATGGGCCCTGGCTGTTCAGTGGTCCATTCTTTAACAGCCCCTATCTGCTCCTGTTAGAATAACTCCAGTCTGCAGAAGCTATCTCCAGTGGTGGATGCAATCAAATGACCTGTCTCTGGGAAGGTCATTCTCTCTCCTCCCTCCAATAGTTACAGTGACCATGGACACTTCCCTGTTGGGGTGAGGGGGGGACATTAACAGGGAAAGATGGTCCGAGGGATGTGGTCACAGCACGAGACCAAGCTGTATATCAGTGTCCTAGAGATGACAGCAGTCCTTTTAACTTTGCAAACCTTTCAGGACCTTCTCCCTCTAGGGACTATTGCAATTCATGCAGACAACATGTCAGTGGTCTGGTATATAATTAAACAAGGAGGAACCCAATCCTACCCATTATGCAGAGGGGCCATGAGAGTTTGGGAATGGGCAATCTATTCAAGCCGCTTTCTAATTGCAGTGCACATTCCCAGGGGAAATCAGCATGCTAGCAGACAGCCTCAGCAGATCCATTCTGACCCCTCATGAGTGGTCCCTCAGTCAAGCAGTAGCAGTCTGATTTTCAGCCATTGGGGCCAACCTTGCTGTGATCTTTTTGCTTCTCCCCTAGACAACAAATGCAGCAAGTACTTTGCTCTGATCCCCCTGAAAGGGGAGTCACTGAGGGATACTGTAGTCTAGTCTAAGATTGGCCCCCTAGTCTCCTTTGTGCTTTACCCCCCTCTTCCTTTGATCCTGAAATTTCTACAGAAAGCTAGCAGGCTGAAGTGCTTAGTGATCCTTATTACCCCCTTCTGACCTCGTCAGATATGGTTCCCCTTCCTGTGGTCTTGATTGGGTCATGGACACTGGATCCCAATCAGGACCTCATCTCCCATCCGTCAGAGCATCGAAAATCGAATCTCCACACACTCAAGCTGACTTGCATGGTTTCTCCACTTCCAGTGATTATAAGAAAGTCCAGGCTAGCTTTCCCAGTACATGACATAATCTTGGTCTGTCATAAAGCTTCCACAAAAAAAAGATGTATAACAGTAAGTGGAGAAGATTCACGATTTGGGCTTCAAAGGATAATATTGGTTCATTTACAGCTCCTATGTCAGCTGTTCTCCTTTTTCTAGTTCACTTTTTCATGACAGCACCAGTTTCTCTAACACTAAGTTACAGCTGACTGCCATTTCTAATTTTCATTCAGGAAAGGTATTCTTCCTATATTTTTTGCAGAAATTATGCAAGGCTTTTATGAGTGGTATTTTTCTGCTAAGGCCTCCAATAAAACACCCTTCTCCCCCATGGGATCCTACTATTGTCCTTCAACACCTTACTCAAAAACCTTTTGAACCAGCCCACAGTTGACTTGAAATTTCTTTCATGGAAGACTATATTCTTGGTAGCCATTACATCAACCAAGAGTGCATCGTGCATCTGAACTGCAAGCCTTGTCAGCCAAACCTCCTTACACAATTTTTCATAAAGACAGAGTTTCCCTAAGACCTAATCCATCTTTTTTACCTAAAGAAACAGAATCTAACGTTAACTAGTTCAGTTAGTTGCCAGTTTTCTTTCCATATTATTCAAATAAAGGAGAATATATGTTACATCGTCTCAATGTTCATACAGTTGTGTTTCTATCTGCACAGGACAAAGAAGAACAGAAAATCTGATCAACTCTTGTATCTTTTTCTGCTAATCATTTGGGCCAAGCAGTATCCAAGATTACCCTGGCTGAATGGATAACAGATTGCAGTTCTACCATTTACTCCCAAAAAGGTGTTGAATTACCTCATCCACCTAAAGCCTTCTCAACTAGATCCATGGCCACTTCTTCAGCCTTTTCTGCTAGAATTTCAGTTGATGAAATATGTTACAGTCACTTGGTCTAAGACTCATACATTTGTTTTGCATTATAAATTGTACATTGTCTCCAGAAGCGGGGCATCCTTCTGCTCGACAGTGCTCCAGCAATATCCTTCCTTAGGGGCCACCCAGGAGTTGCGTAGCTGGGGACTGACCCAACATGTGGTAGAATGAAAAGGACAAAAACAGATATAAAAGTTGTGTACTTACCAGAAGTTGCCATCTTTGTTGTCCATTTTCATTCTTCCTCATGTCCCTCTCATCCATCCCCCAGCCTTGTTATCTTGAAGAAGTTACCTAGAGGAAATTGGAACCCATAAATTCACAGCTTGGGCCCCAGAAGCTCTTGATCTGTTCTACTTCTTCCTGGTACTATTACCTATAGGACATTAGGGAAGGTACGATGCATTATGGGAAAAGGAGGAGCTTGAGAGGACTGATCCTAAAGTCTTGTGAATGCGGCCGAATTGGATCCGAGGTCTGATCCAACAGTGAGGAAGAATGGAAAGGGCAACACAGATGCCAAGTTATGTTTAAGTACATAACTTATATGTTTTCTTTCTGTTAGTGTATGTATGCTCATTACTATTTAAAATGTGATGATTTAATAAAGATGTTTTAAAATGTTTAATTTTTAACAGTCCACGATTACACATATTACTGAGTTGCAAGATGCAATTACAGAGAGTAAAGCACAATTTCATAATGTGGATTCTGTAATGTTTAGAGTTGAGCTGCATCTTCCAGAATCAAACGTTCCAAATTAGATTTTTGTTGTGTACTCTGCAACTGCACACACTATTGGTAACCAAGAAGACTGAGAACTCGGGAACAGTCTCTGCATCTGTAGATTGGAAAAAGAAGAAAAATTACATGGTAGGGTTTCTCCAAACCTGGGTCCTTAAAATTTTAAAGTTGAAACCAGGTAATTAGAGTTCATCACTCCCAATCCAGAACCAGTAGCAAAACTAGACCAATAATTGTATTTTGCTCACTGTATAGGGATTACTAATAACAGTGTGGTTCCTTATACATGTGAACTTGATGAAAGGAAACGTCAGTCTTTCCAGTCTGACTTCCAAAGCATTTGTGGACGTCCCCTCCCTAAATCAAGCTCCTCTCATGTCAGTGACAAACGTACAGCTTAAAATAGAGAAGCTTCGTGTCACGGTTCCTTCTAAACATCATTCATAGAATCATAAGTACCCAGTTTAGGGCATTTATTTGGGTTTTTAATTATTACTTGATTATTGTGAATCCCATTTCTTGATTTGTCTGATAAGTTATTGCTGCTTTTCAGATTTTCTAACGTGATGTTCCAGAAAAGCATTCAGACAAGTGTATGAATGTAAGGCAAATTTCACCATAGCACTTTTACTCGCAGTGTTTTTTTTGTTTAGGAGAAGAGTATCAGGTATTTGTATTTGGGCACTGTGCTCCTTTTAGAAAGAAAACCCTACCAAGTAAGGCCAAAAAGCTCAAGGGCTATGTGGATCAAAAGAAGTTAAGAGGATTTGGGCCAAGCTAACTGTATACATAGCAGTCCCCCTGCCACTGGTTGTTAGCCTTGAAAAACAATGTTGGAATAATTTGAAGAACATTGCTTGCAGCCTCTGTAACTCCACCATCCATACAGGGTCCTACAAACTTAAGTCTTAGATTGTGCGTCCTCCAGTTGACTTTTGAATCCCTGCTTGTCCTGATTTCTCTGGAATCAGACACTGGGATTCAGCAGTCTGTTGCTGCATAGGCTTCAGAGGGCATAAAGATGTAGGAGTTGGGCACCATCTCACAGGCCCCTGGAAAGTTGTCCACACCTTAAGGATTTTGGTCATCACTCCAGGAATTGTGTATGTTGCTGGCAATCCTGATGATCCCTATAGATGGATAATAGTAGGACCTTTTTGATAAGTTTGATAGGGCCCATTGTATATAGAAGACCTTGTCTTTTGTTGGCACAGTAGGACTTTTGCCTGATGTGCTGATGCTACAGCTGCCTTTTTCCTGTAGAAAATTTCCAGAGGAATAATTTGTAGTCTGGCAAAAGATTAACCTTCTGACCATGCGGTTCCATGTTGTGACTTCCACCTCCTCCTGAAAAGAGAAAGTTAACTCCACTTTCCACGTCTTCTGACTCTTGAGTTGGAAGGTGATAATTTATTTTATTTTACCCATTTTCTCTTCCCTGTGGGATATGATTCCAGTGATGAGTCAATTTTCTCAGCCTCCCCATTTGGAAGTTCCGGTACTTGCGTATTATCGCAACCAGATTTTCGTGGTTGCGAATTTAGAATAACTCTGTATAAACGAGGCCACAAACCACTATAAGGTGGTATTCAGAGTCTGTTTTTTTGTTGTGGACTACCTTTGCATTACAGGGTCCGTGAAGGGGAAGACAAACATTTGAGGAAACCCGCTTCCTCTTTTCAGCATTCATTGCACACGCAAGCTTGAATTATAATGCCTGCTGTCATTCTGACGAACGGATTCTTTTGCGTGTGTGGAAGGAAGCCTTCAGAGAAGGCAAAGACAGACCCTGTAATGATGGTTTTGGTCACTTTTTTTGGGGGGGGGGCAGTTTGTAAACACATCTTCAGGTGAAAATTTAAAAAAGCTGCTAACAGCCACAAAGTACAAGAAGAAGCGCATTGTCCGACAATAAGATGTTTTGGGAAGTGTTGTTACTATGTGTAATCATGAAATGAGTTTATCTGGCTTTATTTGTAAAGTATGGCCATGGGGACACTTTGTTAGCAACTTAACTGAAATTGACTGCAGTTTGTGTAAATCAGCACTTTACCTAACCTAAAAAAAGCAGCAATCCTTGCCTTTGACATATTTACAATCTCCTAACGTTGCAGGGTGTATTTGGTGACTCGCTTTTCCAGTAGCTGACATAGTCTTGACAAATGCAAGCACTGCAAAGCAGAGCACCACTGTGTAGTTTCAGGAGCAAAGAGGTACAAACTTGCAACCTTTCTCCTTTTCGTGGCTCATACCCACATTGACAGAGTAATGTTTTCTTCTTCACATACCCCTTTATAGATTAAGCAACCTGTTTTCGCACACACATACCAAATTATGGCAATGCGGAAATCTGGTTTCGATAATACGTAAGTACCGAAGTTCCTTCATTTGGTGAAACCTTGAGTGTCATGCAGGGACATTTCAAATAGTATGTGATGCTTACATGTAAATATGTGAATTATTTCAGTAGACTGCAACATTGCTGTGAACTGCACAGCAATAGTATAAAATCTGAATATGTTTTTATTCAGGTTTGTAGTAGTAGGGCTTTAGAGTCCAAACTCTACATATGTGGTAGTAAATGTGCAAGACTTGTACACATTTTTCTTTGAAATTTGAAAAATCATATAAGGTTTGCAACTATGCTATAACTTTTCCTCTCTGAAAAATAGGTGTGTATAAAATGATAAGTAGATACGTAAACATAAAAAATAACCTAAGCTGTTTAGAGTTTAAAAAACACAAGAAACTGCTAAAATAATTCCACAATAGCCAGTAAGGAAACACCAATTTCGATGACAGATATGTTTTTGCATACTTTGATGTAGTGTCTTTGTACACTTGTATCCAGCAGGAAACAGGAGTCAGATTTGTAAGATGTTACCTGTTTTCAAAATTTGACAACAACATGGTGTTCATTTTATTAGAGGTTGTTCTAGAAAATAACCTTTTTACATTTCAAGGCAAATACTGCAAACAAATGTCTGGAGTGGCCATGGGTTCCAGAGTGGTCCAGGTATTTGCAAATTTGGTCATGGCCTTGTGGGAGCAGTTGCACTTAAAATCCCCGCACACGTTTTGAGAAGGTGATTTTCTACAGGAAATTTATTGACTACCTTGTTTTTGTTTGGAGAGAAACTGAAGGGAATTGCATCAACTATTGGATTTCATCGGTTCCAGCACTTCATTTCTAAAATTCACGTCGAGTGGCTGTGGATAAACGATCAACTATTTAGACATCACAGTTTCCTTAGAAGAAGGTGCTACTGAGTTTGCAGGTAAAGTTTTCAGAAAAGAAACCCATGTGAATCAATACTTGCATAAAAAAGTCTACACCCACACCTTATGAAGAAAGGGGTAGTAAAAGGACAGTTCATCTGACTCAGTAGGCTTACCAGTAAGGAAACTGTGTATGATAAGGAAGTTGAATTTTTAAAAGCACTTATCCTGCAGAAAGGGTATGACATAAACTTGTTAAAGAATATCTGTGAGATGTACTCTCCAAGATCGAATACAGCGAGACCTGTTCTGAGGAAACATCAGTCAGCAGCTGATTTGGATAGGGGAAAGCCAGTCACCACCCTTAATAATTCGGTAGAGTTTTTTCAGGCTTGTTTGCTGTTGGTGAAGCACCCACCAAGAGGAGAAAACGCTGAGAGAAGAAAGGAGCCACTTTTGAGACTTTAAGTATTTTTCCTCTGTTTATTTGCTAAGTTTTTCTGCATAGCTGCCTATTTTGAGCATTTTCTGGCTTGTTGAATTTGATTTCTGCATTAGTAACTGTATTTAGAGCACAGCCTAGAGCTGTTTACAGAATTTCCTGTTTGCACTTATTTTTAAAATCGTTTTTTTCTCAAAACTTGCATTTTATCTGTCTTTGGCCTAGCACTCTTGTGTGGGGTCATTTACTGCACTGTTATAACTTGCTGATACTTGTTAACCTCTGCTATCTCTGAAAAACAAAAACAAAAAAATCTTGCTTTTTTCCCACTTTTCTGAGATTTAAAAAAGTTCATTTACAGGCTTGCTGTTCTTGAACTGTTTGTAAGTTTCTGTGAGGCCATTTTTTGCTTGGGCTAAAGGAAAGTCTCTCTGATGATCAGTGGCAGTGAAAAACATTGAGCAGCCTGCCTGCCCCTGTGGGAGTGGTTACTGACTTGAAACTGTAGTTTTATTGGCCATTCTGGGTCAATTCCAAAACTCCTTCATCTTCCTCTCTTAAAACCCTCTTTTGTGCGGTTTTGAGCATAGCGCAACAACGGGCAGCGCTGCCTAATTGGGTTTAAACTATTCCTGGCTCCACAAAGTCTGCTCTTCACTTTTTCCCTTAGAACTGCTCTATCTCTCAATTTAAACACCATATTCTCATTCTAAGGCCCTTCACTGGTCCAATTAAGTAATCCTACAAGTTAGCACTATTAAACCATAAGCACTACTTACTCTTATACTCTCTACGATTACCCTGTCCTCTATTGGTCCGTCTTAAATTCAGTTTCCCTATTACTCTAGCATGTCCAATTTTAGTCAATGGTTACCTCTCCAGTCCAGCTGGTGAATCTGGGAATTTTGAGGCAATGTTACAACTGTCTCATGTACACGGACAACCCTCTCCTCCTCCAAACAGGTTCAAATATATGTGAGAGATGCAACTATTTAGCCAAACTGGAGGCTGAGCTCTCTCATCTCAAAACTGGTGTAACCAGTCAGGAGGAGAAGGTAACCTCACACAACACAATTCCAGTATCACATAGTCCCACCACATCAGCGAACCAAACACATAAATACACAAAAACATACTCGGAGGCTCTAAATAAAAATCTACCTAAGCAACAGAGACCTCCAAAGCAGACATCCAAGCAAACGCTACCTCAAAACAAAACACACACAACACATAACCCACAAAGTCAGTGTGCCAAGCAGCCACAGCCCTTAAGGCTGAATAACACACCTGATACTCTTGTTATAGGTGACTCTATTGTCAGACACACTGACGTCCCGCTCACCAGGCTGAATAAAGAGAAGGTCACAGTGAGCTTCCTGTCGGGCGCTAGGATCCGCCACATAACGCAAGCACTCAGGTCACTCCAAAGCAAATACAAATATGACTCAGTCATTGTACATGCTGGTGTGAATGACCTGAGACGTACCTCCCTGGACTACATGAAAAGAGACATAGAGGAGCTCTCTGGTCATGTAGCCCAGGCTGGTATGACCCTGACCTTGAGCAGCATCTTACCCTCACCTAGAATGATGCCACAGTACAAAGACAAAATGATCGATTTTAACAATTGGCTAAAATTTTGGTGTCATTCAAAGGGGATCCAGTGTCTGTCAGCCTGGGATGACATGCTCGACAAGCCACGTTGCTCCGCTAGGGACGGCTTGCACCTGTCACCACTGGGCTTTCGGATATTGGCAAAGGCTCTTGCCACCCCCATAGTGCCTTTTTTAGGCAAGGCTCAAAAGTCAAACCCACCCCCATAGACAGCACAAAGAACAAGAAACTAAGGGTAATGCTGCTAAACGCCAGAAGTCTTAACCTCAAGATGCACGCACTCGAAGCTCTCCTCAGTATGGAGAACATCGATATCTGTGCAGTGACAGAAACCTGGTTCAAGGCTCCAGAGAGCACCCCAGCACTACCAGGCTATACCTCATATCATGCTTTTCGGCCCCAAAACCCGGACCGAACCACAAAAGGAGGGAGTTTCCATATTTATCAAGGATATCCACACCTCCAGGTTAGTGGCATTGCACGAAGTATCGGAGACCACCCATGTGCAACTAACAGTGGGCAAGACTGCTTTTCAGTTTATAGCATCCTACAGACCACCCTCTCAGTCAGGAATCCCATTCGGCTTTCCTGAAAACATTGGAGAACATGAAGATTTCTCCGAACACCATTATATTGGGTGACTTCAACTACCCAAACATTGACTGGAAGCACTACTCAAGCCCCAGCACCTTAGCCCAAAGATTCCTGGAAATTATAAACTCAAATGCTATGGAACAACTAGTCACCACTCCCACAAGAGGGGACAACATACTAGACCTGATCATTACCAACATGGGGACTCTATGCTCCACACCAGAAGTATATCCCTCATTGGTAAGATCAGACCATAAATTAATTTCACTGGATGTCCACATCCCGACCCCACCCCAGCCCAGAAAACCACAGTGAAAAACTTCTCAAAGCGAACTTCTCACTTCTCAAAACCGAAGTGGAATCCTTCAAGGCCCCAGGGCCAGTGGAAACTACAGCCCAAACTGCAGAATCCTATATAAATGCATTCTACGGACATCTCCAGGAATGCATGGATCATGCTATCCCAAACAAAACCAAGACCCAATCATCCAAAGGCAGGCGTCCAGTCTGGTGGACCCCTGCCATAAATAAACTGTACAACAGAAGGAGGAAGCTACTACATGATAGAGCAAAATCCCTAATAGGGAAGGCATCTCTGATCAGTACTAGCAAAAAATTACAATCCCTCATAAAATCCTCCAAGGCCAGCTTCGAGAGAAAAATTACACAGGACACCAAAGACAATCATAAGGCTTTTTTCAGTTATGTTAGAAACCTGGGATGCAACTCCCAGACTTGTTCTGAGTTGATTCTAAACGACAAACTACACTGAACCCACAGACATCGCCAATATCCTGGCAGACAGGTTCAGTGCAAACTTCTCCACCCCCCCCCCCAAAAGAGCAAATATCTATCCCGGCAGAGGGCTGCCTCCCAAACATCTCAGATGCTCAGGTGAAGGCTGCCCTCTCCAAAGCAAAAAACACTGCTTCCATGGGACCAGATGGCGTCCCAGGTTGCGTCCTACATGAACTACAAGAGGAACTAATCCCTCAAATAAAACAGCTATACAATCTCAGCCTCACTACAGGATATGTGCCCACAGAATGGCTGTGACAGCAACAGTGGTCCCACTCCACAAAGGTGGAGCCTCTACGGACCCTGGAAACTATCGCCCCATAAGCCTGACTAGCTTAGTCTGCAAGGCTATGGAGAGGATCATCATGGAGCTCATAAACAAAGACATTGGGGACCTACAGACACTAGATCCTACCCAGTTCGGCTTTGTCAAGGGCAGATCCTGCCTTTTGAACCTGGTTGACTTCTTTGAAACAGTCACCAAAGCCATAGATGAAGGGAAGGTAGTCCACACAGCCTATCTGGACCTTGCAAAGGCATTTGACACAGTACCCCACTCGGGCATCATAGATGAGCTATCCAGCTTAAATATAAACCCCTATGTCACAAGATGGGTCGCAAACTGGCTCAAAGACAGAACCCACAGAGTGAGAGTTGCTGGAGCCATGTCAGACTCAAAACCGGTCACAAGTGGCGTCCCACAGGGTTCTGTCCTGGGACCAGTCTTGTTCGATATATACTTTTCCGAGGTACAGGCAAATGTGGGAGGACTATGGCTCACCAAGTTCGCAGACAACTGCAAACTGGGCACCATAATCAACTCTCCAGCTGACACAAACATCCTTCAAAAAGGTCTCACAGAGACAGATAACTGGTGCCAGCGCCATGGTTTAAAGCTAAATGCCAAAAAATGTATAGTCATACCCTTTGGCAAAAACAATGTGCCCACAAATTACCACATAGGCGGAAACCCATTAAGTACAGAGAAAGTTATTAGGGACCTAGGGACCCAAGTTGATAGCAATCTCTCCTTTGAAAACCACATTGCCAAAGTGGTTAGAAAGACCTTCTACATAGCCCACCTCATCACGAAGGGTTTCACATCTAGATCAAGAGAGGTAATCGTGCCCTTTTATTCACCCCTCATCAGGCCCATCATAGAATACAATGCCTCTTTTGGGATGTACCTTACCCGACACCTGCAGCAATTAGAAAGACCCCAAAAGTGTCTCACCAAGAGGATCAAAGGTCTCAAACAGATGCCATATACTGCTCGGTTAAAAAAACTCCAGCTCTACTCAGTTGCATACCGCCTACTTCGAGGCGATCTATGCCTGACATACAAAGCTATGTCAAATCCTGAATTAATGGACATGCTCCACCTCAGTAAATCTAAATCCCTTAGAGCCACACGCTCGAGGGACTTGAACCTCAGCACAGAAATAAATAGAACTTGCCGGAGGGACAGGTTCATAACCCAGAGGCTCCCTTCGCTCTGGAATAGAATTCCAGTTCATGTGAGGCAGAGCACCTCACTGAATCTCTTCAAGAAGAATCTCGATAAGTGGATGGGGGATCGTAGGTTTGTCCCAGGGATTACTCCCGTGTCACTATTAGACAGAGGCACAGTAAACTAAACCTTAAAAAAAGGCACAGTATACTCAAATCAAGGGGTGGCGTAATCCATACAGAATTGGGCTAGGCTTATAATTGCCCCAGGGCAGATAGCCTAGTATGAACCTATGAACCTAGAGAAGTACAGCAGAGCTTTCCCACTTCCAATTTCTACTGATATGTTGGTGATCTGGGAAAATTTCAAGGAGAACTGGAAAGCCATCTTGGGAAATGTGGAATTATGCAAGATCTTAGGTGGAAGTCCTGTGTTCACTTACAAAAGAAGTCAAAATGTGAAATCTTACTGAAAATTGAGCATGAGAGACCAAATGATGCACAATTCCTTTAGCACACACAAGTCCAGCAAGTGTAAGCAGTGCCGATTTATATCAAACACTTTGAATGTACACGAGTGGACTGAATTTTCACTATTAGGCTGGAGCCAGGTACAGTTGTAATGCACAAGGGGTCCTTTACCTGGCAAACTGTGATTCATGCCCGGGTTTTTATGTAGGGAAACTGTAATAAAGCTATCTAGAAGAATTTATGAACATTGTTTGGCTATCAAGAGGAAAGATACTCCTAATGCCCTAGCCAAACATTCACTTACATGTGCAAATTTCAGAAAATTCTGTTTTTTTGTGCTTGACTCAGTAAGCATGAATAACTTTGGCAACTACAATGTCCAGTTGGAATGCCATGAGTCTAGTTGGCAAATACGGCTTTTTGCTGACAAACCACCTGGTCTTAAAGAATCTATAAACATTAAATGTTTTCTTTGGGTATAAAGACTGTGAGATGACATTAATGCTATTATAGGAGTACTATTATTTCATATTTGAAGTTTTTCAAGTCTGAGGTGGATGATGACATAAATTAAATCATCAGAATACATTTTGTATTTAAAATACACATTGTGTCCTTTTAATGATTGCTAGATACAGTGTCTGTTTAAGAAAAATAGCAGGATCCTGAGTTAGTATCGTTGGTTGAATTGAATCATGTGATTAGTCTGTATATGTTTTTTTAACTCTGAAGTTCTAGTTAAATAAAAGAATGGAAGCTCTCAAGTCAGCAAAAACCCATGTTGGAGACTGTTTCCTTATTGACTTTTGTGTAATTGTTTTAGCAGTTACTAGATATGTAAACGTATAAAAGAAAAATAATCGTTTGACTGTCCTTAGCTCTAGGGAATAAATGCAAAAAGTTGTCCTGTTTGAGGGGAAAAGGCAGCTATGCTAAGTAGATGCTTCTTTGAAGATCTGCACTTCACTTAATCTTTTCTTCATGTGTGTGTGATGGGACGGGGGGGGGGTAATAAGGAGGAGAAAAACAAACCCATGAACTAAAACAGGGTAGAGCAGGTTTCTCTAAGACACTACCTCATAGGAAGTTTCCAGAAAGTGCCACGGACTGCATTTTACTGAGGAGAAAAACAGTGGTTTTAGTGGAATGCTTTTCATTGTGGACTCTGCAAAACATCCTCTAGGGGTCAGGTGGAATGACCCTTGTTGCATAGACTGCTTAACTGGCAGCCATCATTAACATTTTTAGTGAGCGTTGCCCAGGACTTTTCTAACTCAGGATTGGCTTGCTCTACCATGAGCTTATTTCTGTATTGTCTGCGGTTCATGTACTGAAAATTGTTAGTATAAATGGGTCCCAGTAACTCTTCCAGTTTGCTATAGATGTGAAGACTTAGCTGGTTAGGCAAAGAGTATTCTTATGAACAGTCTGTCTTCTCAAACTGGTTGTCTGTTTTCCTTATGCAGTTATATATTTTTCTTCATACTTAACTGAACTGCCCAACTACTTTAAGTGAGGTATTCTGTATTCACCTTTAAAAGCCATAGCTGATTTATTTTTTAATTGATAATGAGGTAATTGCTATTAATTATCACTAGCTTTTCTGCTTCTTATTGGCCAAACTGCTCTGCTGTATATTATCATTTGTATTTATAGTGATTTATTTCTCAAAAGTGTAGCTGGAGCAGGTGATTTGGAATGGTGGCAGTGATATTGCATGGGTTGGGACAAATAGCTGTAGTGATGTGAAATGTATCAGACTTCACTGGCACATAGTGTGTGTGTAATAGTTTATTCAGAATACAGTTCCAGTGTACAAGGAAGCACCAGAAGGCACTGTGTCCAGTGAGAAGTGGGAAAGAGGCCTAGAAAAACAGGCTGAAAAACACTTGTTGATCAGTGTGATTGTGTGATTGCTATAGACACAGGACAACAGTGTATATTTTGTGTTCTGAGGCCAGGATTCACTTAACAAATTTTTTAATGATTCATTTATAAACACGTTTTATACTTAAGTCTACATGGTGTCTGGTGTGAGTCATTAGCATGTACCCAATGGTGGTCATCAGATTGTTGTGGGTAGTGGTGTTCATAGGACTACAGCCCCTGTCCTCCATTGTATGAGGCCCCAAGGAGGAGTCAGACTCTAAGAAAAGATCCCTGGATGTCTTGAACATGGATTAGTTCAAGGTTCTGGTGGTATCCTTGTGCACCAAGTGCTGGAGGATGCATTCTGTTTGGCAATACTAAGCCTGGACTCTCAGCCATGTGCTCCTAAGAAACTGGACCTATTGTATTATAAGCTTTAGGAGAAATGTAATTAACTGTGTAAAAACCCTAACAGCCAGTCTGTTCGTGGTTTCATTGGAGGGCTCAGGAGGATCTGTGCTGGTAGCGGGTCCAGTTATGTTTCTGAATTGTAAGGAAAGCAAGATCCTGGATTGGTTATCCAAAAACATTAAGGAGATATCCTTGCACAAATTGAGGAGATGGTGCTAGATTTCACAGATATTTTAAATAAAAGTGTGCAAGCTTGCCAGACTTCATTTAGAATGGGCAGATATACTTTTTATTTTATTTATTTTTATTTGTATTTATTTATTTATTTATTTTTGCTGATGTCTTGATCACAACAGTAGTCCCTGGGGTGGTAGCTAGAAGACATGCCTGCTTTTAACCTGCAGCCTCTGCCCAGAGATGGTAAATGACAGCTTTTAGATTTTGGATGTCCCTTTAAATAAGGAGTGGTGCTTTTTTTTGTCCCTCCCTGTCAAGAGGTGTTTTAAAGGGACAATCCCAGTGTTTCTTTGTTTAGATTCTGCATTGTTTACCTTGAGCAGTGTGCAATTCTGAGCATGCTCAAAATTTCTCTTTGTAGGGTAGGGGGAGGGTTACCTACAGGAAGTTTCAGCCTTTTAATCACAGTCTTCCTTTTTTCCTGATGTACTCACAACACCTTTTAGGTTGAGACATTCATTATTTTAGCTTGTGGCATGTTATTTTCAAAGAAAGGTATCATGTTATATTGTCCCTCTTGCCTTCTTTCTTACTGGATGTGTTCGGAACCGATACTCGGCTCCAACTCAGCCAATACACTAGCTCAAAGTCTCTGACTTGGCTCGTGGCTCAATACCTATCCCACAGTGCATTGGAGTAACCCCCAGATCTCGTTTGCCTCTTGACAAGTTCAGATGCTCTCTTCTTGGCCGTGGCGAAGTGTTTTTTGATTACATTACTGATGGCTGTTTTTGACAAATTTCTTGTTGTTAGAGTTATTGTAGATCTTAGTTTAGGTAGTTTGTCCTTTCTATAGGTTTTTGGCATAATTCATTTATTGCCTGTTGTGTTGCTGCTTATTGGCTGTCATTTTCTCACTAGGCCTGTCCTATCCCTGTCTGCCTTGTGGTAATTGTATATTTCCCTTTTAGCTCATTTAAGTTAGAGAGCTAAAAGTTACCCATTTTTTATTAGAGGGTTTGTGTTCTCTGTTCCACATTAGCTCGGCTAGGTCCATTTAAGTTAGAGGGCCTAGCGCCTGTTTAACTTAGAGGGTAGCGTTATTAGTTCCCTGTACTGTTTTTTGCTGTGTGTTTATCCTAACTTATTTTTGGTATAATTTATTGCAGTTCAGCATGTCTAAAAAGTCCAGAGATAAAGAACCCAAAGTCTCTGGGTTCAAGAAATACCAACAAATGCTCCCAAAAAATGTCTATAACTGATAGGCGCAGTGTGTGCGTGTACTGCTTAGGTGCTATTCACTTGCAGGAATCCTGCAGATGTCCTTCAAGGATGCATCTGCAGTCCTTACAAATGGGTAGTCCTGTCGTCAGGCAGCCCTTCGGTCGGCCGGATTCCAAAGTCTGGGTCTGGCTTCGGCTGGTGTCGCACTTCACCCGACGTCATAGCTGCAGTTTTTCGGGTATAAAGGCATCAGCCGACGCCATCTTCCTCAGTCTTTCTTGCCGCGTGGCGCCCAAAGCAGAAGCTGTTCGCAAGTGCCGGTCGGTCAGAACCAGAGATTTCATACCGAATACTACTTCGAAGACTTCTAAAAAGCTAAGTACCCCGTTGGGGACTCTTTCTTGCCTCAGCCGATGTCAGAAAAAGTGAATAACTGTTTAATTTGTGGGAAACAAATACCTCATAAAGATTTCCACTCTTACTGCTTAGGCCCAGACCACGACGTAGCAGCTTGTCTAGCCTGTGCTTCTTTTAACCGACGGACGCTTAGACGTCGGTCAGAATTTGCAGAACAGTTTTTCGGCTCTGAATTTGCTTCTATCATGCCATCGGACCCTCCGACTTAACAAATTACCAAAAAACGCAGGGAAAAGGACCGACACTCGCGGTCCGCGGTTTCAGCCGAAACCGCGGTTAAGCCAACCACGAGTGTCTCGGTTTCGGCTGAAACCGAGCAAGCGGTTCTTCCCCCGGCCGAAAACATGCCTTCTACCGAGGCCTCTTCTAGCCTGGTGGAATCGGCTTCTGAAATCCAACCTTCTGTTGCGGTTTCTCAGGAATTATCTGACACTATTCCCTTGGATATTTCAACCCCTGCACGTGGAGCTGCTAGGCCTCCTGCAGCCATGTCTATTAAGGCCTTTGCCAGGGCTAAAGCAGCTAAAGCTTCAAAAACGGTGCCTGTTAAACCCCCCTCTCACAGGCCCAGCACTAGTTCCCATATGCTTTCTTTGGCTGAGGATCTCATTTCTTTAATTCGTGGCTCCCAGCCTCATCCAGACAGGGCCTCTCATCCACCTCTAGAGAAGAGGCCTAGAGCAGAGCCCCCTGAACCAGTATCCACAGATGACTCCTCTGATGACTCAGAACATACAGACCCTCCTGAGGCTCCTTATTCCCCTTACGAAGACTCTGATGCTGAAGAGTCCATTCCTTCAGCCTCTCCACCTGAGGAATTTTCCTTTGGGGAAACCTTGCATGCTATGAGGGAACAATTTCAGTGGCAGGGCCAAGATTTCTCAGACTCCAGAAAAAGGCTTAGAACTTTTCTACATTTGCCACAGCATAGGCCTTTAGCTATACCTCCAGTTCTTTCTGTTGTAGATGATGCATTTAATGATGCTTGCACTGCTCCTGATTCATTACCTCCGGCCCCTGCTAAGCCCGATAGGTTCTACAGGGTCCCGGACACTCATCACCATTTATACAAGGCTCCTTTTGCAGATCCAGAGACTATCTCCCAGGGTCCTAAAGCTGTAGCAACTACATCTGCTAAAACCCTCCCTCTGAAAGGGAATCCAGATCCTTAGAGAGATGGGGTAAAAAAGTTTACACTTCTGCTACTTTGTCAGCTAGAGCTTTGAACTGCCAATTCCATATGATTCAGTATCAAGAGTTTATGCTTGACCAGTTAACTAAAAAGCTGTCCTCTGAAGAATCTCTAGATAAAAAATATGTTCAGGAAATGGTACATAACATACAGCAGGTTAGTAACCATTCTTTAAAATGTGGCTATGATGCACTGGAGGCTTCCTTTAGATCAGCCATGACTGGCACAGTTATCCGGAGACATGCATGGTTGAAAGAGCAGGCATTACCAGACCATGTCAAATCTAAGCTTTTGGATGCACCCATGGACAAGGTCAATTTATTTGGTTCCCCTGCACAGCAGGTACTAAAGAAGATAGAAGAGAAGGAGAAATCTGCACACAGTGAAAGATTTCTTACAGGTTCAACCTCCAAGGTTTAGCAGGAACTGGCCCTCCAAAAATTGGTCCTTTCCAGACTCCTCTAAGACACAGAGAGGCAGGAATAGGCGTTCAAGAGGCAGAAACCAATCCAGAGGTGCCTACAGGGGACGCCAGTGGCAAGGTAACAACCAGCGAGGCACGGACGCAGCCACCACCACTACAACAACACAATCACAGTGACTTGGATGTGGCACCGCCTACCAGGGAACAACTGGAAGCACCCTTAGGCGGAAAGCTAACCTTATTTTCAAAGAACTGGCATTGCATCACAAGGGAAAGATGGATTTTGCAAACTATAGACCAAGGTTACAGGTTCCATTTCCATACTCTACCAGGAAAGAGAGGAATGCCAAACCTACCACCTACTCAAAGGGCAGAAGCTCTAAAGCAAATATCTCAATTATTAAGAATGAGAGCTGTGGAAAAGGTACCATCTATGGAGCAAGGAAAGGGATTTTACTCCAGACTCTTCCTGGTACCAAGAAAAGAGAACAAATGGAGGCCTATTCTCGACCTGTCCGCTTTAAACACATTCCTCATTGTTCCAAAATTCAAAATGCTGACCCTACAGCAGCTTCTTCCCATGCTGGGCAAGGAGTCTTGGCTGGTAACTCTAGATCTCAAGGAGGCATACCTGCACGTCCCCATACGACCAAATTGCAGAAGATACCTCAGATTTCTTGCAGGATCAGAGCATTATCAATTCTCAGCATTGCCCTTTGGCTTATCTACTGCGCCCAGAGTATTCACGAAATGTCTGGCATCAGTAATTGCTCATTGCAGACTTCAGGGGATCCAAATTTATCCCTACCTGGACGACTGCCTGATTCAAGCGGACAACAAAAGCAAACTAACAGAAGACTTACAAAGAGTCATTTACCTACTGCAAGCCCTGGGATATACAGTCAATATAAAAAAGTCAAGGCTGACTCCATCCCAAAGAATAACTTTTCTGGGTGCAGAGCTGGACACATCAGAACAAATGGCATTCCTAACTGCAGAAAAGCAAGAGCAACTACCTCTCTACTTCTTGGCATTAACAAAGCAGAACCATCTAACTGCAAGAAAAGTACTGCAAGCCCTAGGCTTCATGGCATCCTGCATAATTCTGGTCCCTCATGCCAGACTGCATATGAGAAAGCTACAGTGGTACCTAAAGAATTTGTGGTCCCAACACAAGCACAGCCTAGAAACCAAAATTCCAATAATCCCATGCCTGAAACAAGAGTTCCTATGGTGGGCTCAGGCCTGTCAATCAAACAAAGGATTGCCCTTCTGCAAAAGTCAACCAAGCCAAACCATCACGACAGATGCCTCAGACCTCGGTTGGGGGGCACACATGTTGGACAAGTGCATACAAGGCTTATGGACTCAAGACCAGCTGCGCCTGCACATAAATCTAAAGGAAATGCTGGCAGTAAAATTGGCAATCCAGTCATTCAGACCATTTCTCCAAGAAGGTCAGTTGATAAGGACAGACAACACCACAGTTATGTGGTACATCAACAAACAGGGAGGCACACATTCATATCCTCTATGCCGGCTGGCACTGGACCTATGGGATGTGGCTCTGAGCTACAACATTCAGTTACAAGCAATTTTTGTACCGAAAAGAAAACATTCTGGCAGACATTTTAAGCAGAACTACCACAGATGCCCACGAATGGATGCTGCATCCGGACATCTTCAAAGCCATCACAAGAGAATGGGGATTACCACAAATAGACTTATTTGCATCCCCACTCAATCACCAGCTAAAGAAATTCTGCACAAGGACGTACCACCCACTTGCTTGGAAGGTGGACTCCCTATCTTTCAGTTGGAAAAACCTGACAGCTTATGCATTCCCACCACTTCCTTTGATGCACAAGGTGCTTTTGAAGATCAAAGAGGAACGTCCAAGAATCATTCTGATAGCTCCAGACTGGCCAAGACAACATTGGTACCCACTGCTGAGGAGCATGTCTCGGGAACAAATGTGGACACTGCCCGTGATCCCATTGCTGTTAACACAGAACAACTACAACATCCTGCATCCAAACCTGAAAACTCTGCAGCTAGCTGCCTGGAACATTACATAAGGACGATTAACCCAGATTTATCCCAAAGGGTTAAAGACATAATCCTTGAGGCTCGTAGACCTTCAACAAGAAAGAATTATGCAGCAAAATGGAAAAGATATCTCATTTGGAGTACTGCAAAAGGAGAAGATGTGGCGCTAGTAAACATAGCCAACATCCTGGAGTACTTGGCAGAGCTCTTCCATGCAGGCCTGTCCTATTCTTCCATCAAGATACATGCATCAGCTATTTCAGCAGAATACAGCTTGGATCCTCCTGTCTTCTCTCATCCTCTGCTTAGACAGTTTCTGAGAGGAATTAAAAATGTAAAACCTCCCAGGAAACCACCATTGCCAGCATGGGACTTGAACTTTGTGTTAGAAAAATTGACACTTCCCCCTTTCGAACCAGCAGCAACAGCAGAATTACAATACTTATCCTGGAAGACTGCTTTCCTACTGGCAATCACCTCAGCAAGAAGGGTCTCTGAACTACAGGCATTAATGGCAGTGCAACCCTTCCTGATCTTCCATCAAGATAGAGTGTCCATGAGAACAAATCCCACATTTATGCCTAAGGTGGTATCCAGAGTGTCTTTAAATCAGGCTATCCACCTACCTACATTCTTCCCCAACCCACAGAACAGGGGAGAAAGACTGTTGCATACCTTGGATGTACATAGGCAATTACGCTACTACCTGGACAGGACCAAGTCCAATAGAAAAACTGACCAGCTTCTGGTAGCATATGCAACAGGAAAGGAAGGAAAACCTATTTCAAAACAGACAATCTCCAAGTGGATAGGAAATTGCATTAGATTTTGTTACTCCTACCATGGAAAGAAAACTCCAGAGAACATCAGGCCTCACTCCATAAGGGCTACAGCCACTACCACAGCTTTCTTCCGAGGAGTGGCTACCAAGGACATTACAGAGGCTGCTACTTGGACCTCCGTGCATACATTTGCCAAGCATTACAATTTACCTTTATACTCTAGATCCCGAGCAGGTTTTGCCACTGCTGTTTTGCAAGGGATCCTAACTACACCATAATCTCTACTTTTTTCCTCCTCCCCTAGTGTAGCTATGGTATTCTACCCAGTTGTAAGGACTGCAGATGCATCCTTGAAGGACATAGTACAGTTTTGTACCTACCATAAATGTAGATGTCCGATAGGAATGCATCTGCAGTCAGGATTACCCACCCACCTTCCCCTCTGTGGTACTCCTAGGGTATTTGCCATCCTTCAGCTAGCTTGGGGGGATCTATTATGGTGTATTTGTTTGTATATATGTACATACATGCTTATTTTATGTGTTTGCTCTCTGCTATTTGTAAACATTGGCATTTATCCAAATTTAGCCATCAAAGAGGGCACCTGGCATCTGGGGCAAGAAACACTGAGGAAGATGGCGTCGGCTGATGCCTTTATACCCGAAAAACTGCAGCTATGACGTCGGGTGAAGTGCGACACCAGCCGAAGCCAGACCCAGACTTTGGAATCCGGCCGACCGAAGGGCTGCCTGACGACAGGACTACCCATTTGTAAGGACTGCAGATGCATTCCTATCGGACATCTACATTTATGGTAGGTACAAAACTGTACTTTTTTGTCACTCCTTCAGCTCTCGAGTGTTACATGAGAGGAAAAACAAACTGATTTTACAAGGTTTAATTAAGCCTTCTTTTGATGAAGATTTACAAACTTCTCCAACTACTAGTGACAAGTCCAAGAGACCTTCCTCGGCTCATTCAGAGCCTCCAAAGAAATTGCCTGAATTGACAATCTGCTCGGCTCCACTGCCTTTGGAACTGAGGAAAACAATCAGTGCAGACAAATCTAGCTCATTTGCAAAGACTTAGGAACCGATAAAGATTACTTATCGGATCTGGTCCGTTGAATTAGAAGCAATTAGAAGCAGCATCTCCGACTTGAGATCTCCTATTCTTCAAAGGTCTCAATCCCCCACTGTTTCATCCAAGTCCTCTAGGAGCTTATCAGATGACATGGACAAGGTGGTGCGCAGGTTTTTGAAGTAGACACTGGCAAAATTGTTCTCAGGGCTCTGACCCCACCAGTCTCGGAGCCATCCAAGATGACTACATCCACTATTCCTCCTCCGAGCCAAGCTGGATCTTAAGAGCCGGAATGCCAGATACCTCGTGCGGTAGACTCTTCGGTTCCGTTGCCTGCTCCAACACTTTCGGTGCTGTCCGGAGTGTCTAGGAACCGGACTCAACCACATATAAACTCAACTGCAAGTTTTCTTTTATCCCTGTAAAATCAGGCTAGCCACGTGCAGTTAACATAATGCACTAAAAAACTTTTCGTTTCTACTTTTCACCACTTCCCTAGCGTAGGGCAGATAAGCCCATCCCCGGTTCTGTTGTATCGCATCCCTTCAGGTGGAATTTGTCTCCACCTTCGTGACGTACCTTCGACATATTCATATCAGTAGTTCTCTCTCCTGATGTCCCGCCCACATTGTGACATAAGCATTATTGAGTTTTGGCCGCAAATCAGTGCAAAACTTGTTGCGGAACTCTCTAACGACTTCTGTTTCTGTCAGGAGTAAAAACTGTATCGGAGCAAGTACTTCCTCCGGTGAAACTGCAACCAAAGTGTTTCCAAATAGACAAGCTGCTATTACTGATTTGGTAAGTACATTGCATTTTTTAAACTGCTGACAAATCAGCCCATGGTGTTCTTCCCCAAATGCATAATGAAAATGTTTTCACTTTTTTGCCGTTTCCAAATGCATAAATGTACACAGTAATGGTCCCCAAACACCCTGATCCAGTAAGTGTGTGTGCGTATAAGTGCATTACTGTTTCTGCCTGTTTGTGTATGAGTGAATGCATGCATGAAATGCAGAATTTGTGTGTGTCTGTCTGTCTGTCTGTCTATCTGTCTGTCTGTGTGTGTCTGTGAAAGAGACAGAGAAAAACATACACGGAGTGAGGTCTGAGTGATGTGATCGATAGCAGCAGCAGCTAAGAGGTATGCTTTCCTCCTCACTGTGCCTCTCAAACCTGTCCAGACAATCGATCACAACTGAACCACAAATAAAGGGGTCGGGCGGTACAGCTACTGAAATAAGACCAGTTGTTAATCCATCTTAGGGTGCCAGCAAGAGGAACATCATTTATGTGAGAGCGTTCAATCAAGCCGTTTGTTCTTACACATGGGTTCGGAGCCGATCCTCGGCTCCGTGTCGGCCGCTTGCAAGCTCTGCATCGAGAAGAAGCTCGAGACAACCTAATACCCACAATCCCCCTCTGCCTTTACCTCAGATCTAGTTTGCCGCTGCAGCGTTCGCATCACTGGGTCGAGCTCGAACAACTAAAGCTAAGATTAAGATTTTTTTCTTGTTATTTCTACTTAAATTTCTTCTATAAACTTTGTTTAGTGACTAAGTGTGTGTGTGTGGTACGGTTGAGGAATTCTCGGTTCCGTTTAAGTTTAATTTTAAACTTATTAGAGTTTCCCTCGGGGCCTACCACCCCTTTCTGATTTGACAACTGGATAGACATTTTCTCTTTAACTGGATTTGACAATTTCACCGGATTTGACTTACTACCTGGACTTGACTTCTCACCTTTTTTTCACATTTAGTTTAAGATGTCTGAGAAGACTAAATCTGGATTTAAGCGTTGCCAATGTGGGCAAAAAATGTCAATTACTGACAATCATAGTTCCTGCGTCTACTGTCTTGGCCCTCTCCATCTGCAAGAAGACTGCTCTATTTGTCATTCTTTCAGTGGGAGGGTCATGACAGATAGGCGCAGGAAACTCATGGATAGGGGTTTATTGAAACCTTCCTTTCAAGAGGCTCTGGATGCTTCAGACCAGGCATCCAAGTCCTCGAAGGAATCAAAGACGTCGGAGCCCAAGTCATCGGCTCCGAGCTCTTCGGTTAAGGTTCGATCACCGGTTCCACAGACCTCGGGGCCGAGTGTTCAACTGTTGTCAGTGTCCGAGCCTCGAGTCTTGGAACCGTGACGGAGCTCCTCCCCGACACTGTTGAGGTCGGCTCCGCCTTCGATTCCTTCGACCGTTCTTCCAGGCCCCTCTCCGACACCGATGTTGACCGCGTGGTGCAGAAATTACTGGAGAATACGGCCTTATCCAAACTCATCTCGGTTTCCACCCAATTGGTGTCGAGACTTAAAGGCCTTCCATTATCTCCATCTGTTCCTCCTCCGAGACCTGTCCAGTCTTTGGAGCCGGAAGAGGCTGATCTACTGATTGTGGAGCCCTCGGTGCCAGAACCATCCTTTTCTCAGTCGGCTCCATTCACCTCGACTCCGTCGGATCCGGTACCGGAGTCTCGGAGCCAAAGATCCATCCTTGGTTCCGGGACCGAGAGTCGAACCGATGTTTCGGTTCCGACTCTCCCTCTCGGGGCCTCGGCTCGGATCGACTCGGTTCCGTCCTCGGGGTCGATGCCTTCGGTGCCTGTTTCGGGGATTCTCCCCATTTCTTCGGAACCGGGAGATACCTCGACTCGGGACCCGGGGGCCTTCGATCTCATGAGGAAGGTGTTGTCTACTCAGACAACCACATCAGTAGAAGCAGCCTCTCCTCCCCATAAAGGACCGTTATCCTCCTCTGCACCAACGGCCACATTCAAGCGTCGAGCACCGGTGTCTCAGCCACCCCTGGAGGGTGCCCCCTCTTCCTCGGAGGCTTCTTCGGATGCTCCCCCCGAAGAAGTCCCTAGGAAAAGATTGTGTAAGAGGAGACAGATTCTCCACAAGAATCATTGGCATCGGACACTGACTTGGATGAGTCAGAAGGATCCCCAAAGTCACCTTCAGAGGATGTCTCTTTTGCTGACATCTTGGAGATCCTAAAACAGAGAGGTGATTGGCAGTCCCTTCCCCCTTCTGAGGATGAGTCAGTCTTGCTGAAGGCATTTGGTGCTCGCCCTTCCTCCTCCTGGGTCACTCCACCCTTCGATGAGTTAATGGAGCTGATTGCTCGAAGGGCGTGGGAGACACCTGACATGGTGGAACCAGTCCCTAGAAAGCCTAATAAGTATATTACTGCACCCCAAAACAAGGCTTACCTCACAAAGGGAGTTCCAGTGGACGCTATGGTGGTGGCAGCGCCACGAAAAGGAGATGTCGGAATCTTCCTCATCTGTCCATCCGCCTAACAAAGATTCTAGGACTATGGACAGGTACGGGAAGCGCATTTTTAGTTCAGCGGCTTTTTCTATGCGATCCCTGAACTATTTGACCCACTTTACACGCCTACAGAGCGATCTAATCAAAGAGTTGGGAGATACCCTCCAGGGTACTACAGATGCTGCTGTTTCAGAGAAAGTTACAGCACATCTCAATACCCTTACATCCATTGTTAACTCATCCATGAGGCTGATCTCATACGCAGTCAAAGGATCGAGTAGGGCAGCAGCTTCAGCGATTGCTCTTCGAAGACAATCCTGGATGCGCTTATGTTCATTTGTGGAAGCCTTCAAGTCTTCCTTTACTAACGCCCCATTTGATGGTGCCACTCTCTTTGGCCCCAAAGTAAAGGAGACCCTTACCCGGTGTGAACAGGAGGGAAAGACTCTGTCTGCTGTCGGAGTCCGTTTTCCACCCCATCCAGACCGCACCCCAAAGGGCAACGCGGTGGAAAAATGTGGTTTCAAAACCCCAAGGATCTTTCCCAGGCACGGGGTGATGCCCCTCTAGAGGCAGAGGAGGGGCAGAGGTGGAAGACGCCGCCCTGGCGGCAGAGGGGTCCAAAACCAAGGTGACAGGGATACACCCCCTGGAAAACCTTTCCAGCACTCCTGAGAGGAGGCCCGACTGTCCTGCTCTGGAGGCAGTTGGGGTCGCAGCTTTATACCCTCAGGCCTGGCAGAATCTTACTACAGACAACTGGGTAAAAAGCGTGGTTACCAGAGGTTACAGAATACCCTTTCTATCCACTCCCATTCCAAAGAGAAGACTCCCAGATGTGCCGCCCCATCTGCGAGATCCAGCAGCTATAGAAATTTCAAAGCTGCTAGAAAAAAGAGTCATCCAACCAGTCCCAGCGGACCAAATAGGATTCGGAACTTACTCAAGGTTCTTTTTAGTTCCAAAGAAGACAGGGGACTGGAGGCCGATTCTGGACCTAAGCAACCTCAACACCTTCGTCAAGAAAGAAAAGTTCAATGGTCACGCTTCAATCGATCCTTCCATTCTTACAGAAGGACGACTGGATGTGCTCAATAGATCTGAAGGACGCATACTACCACATCAAAATGGCCAGGGCGTCCAGAGATCATTTGCGCTTCCGCTGGGAGCCAGTCACTATCAGTTTCGAGCCCTGCCCTTTGGTCTAACCTCAGCCCCAGGGTTTTCACCAAATGCATGGCAGTGGTAGCGTCTCATCTGAGACGCCTAGGATTCCAGCTGTTTCCGTATCTGGACGACTGGCTCCTTTCTGCCACCACCCGGCGTCAACTGATACAGGCCAGGGATTACACTCTACAACTTTGTGTTCACCTCGGAATTTCTGTAAATTTCGAAAAATCTTTACTACAGCCATCACAGCATATCTTATTCATAGGAGCGGAATTAGATACGCATCATTTAATTCTAAGGCTCCCTCCAGAAAGGATAGCCTCACTACAAAGTCAAATATCTCTCCTTCTGTCATCCAGAAAATCACCAGCAAATCTGGTTCTGAAGGTCTTGGGTCTCATGGCAGCTTCTCTCATTGCGATACCATTGGGAAGACTGCACATGAGAGTTCTACAATGGCTACTGTTTGCACAATGGTCGTTCCAACAGCTACCTCTAACACACGAAATTCTGATTACAAACACATGCAAATCACATCTAGCCTGGTGGCTTCAGACTTGCAACCTTTCCAGCGGAAGACCATTTGTGCTACCCACGCCGACAGCTACGGTAACCACGGACGCTTCCCTGATAGGGTGGGGGGGCATCTTTCAGGGACAGACAGTCCAAGGCGAATGGACCAATTTAGAGTACAATCTGCACATCAATGTTCTAGAGTTGAGGGCAGTGTTTCTAGCGTTGCAACACTTTGCTCCCCTTCTTCCTCTAGGGACTATTGCAGTTCAGACAGACAACATGTCTGTAGTCTGGTACATAAACAAGCAAGGGGGAACCAGGTCTTATCAGCTATGCAGAGAGGCCATGAGAATTTGGCAATGGGCGGAGTCCATGGGTCGCTTTCTGATCGCAACGCACATCCCGGGGTCATCCAGCGTCATAGCCGACAGGCTGAGCAGAGCAATCCTGTTGCCTCACGAGTGGTCCCTCAAACAGTCAGTTGCGAAGAAGATTTTTCGCAAGTGGGGCCAGCCTTCCTGCGATCTTTTTGCGTCTCCAATGAACGCCAAATGCAGGAGCTACTTTGCCCTATTACCCCCTCCTGGGGAAGTCCCCAGGGACGCGCTGGTGCACGATTGGCCCACGGGTCTCCTGTACGCTTTTCCTCCCTTTCCCCTGATTGCAAAGTTTCTGCAGAAAGCCAACAACCTACAAAGGGTGATAATCCTCATTGCCCCATTCTGGCCTCGTCAAATTTGGTTCCCCTTTCTTTTGCAACACCGCATTCGGGGACCTTGGATCCTGGACCCAGAGCCAGGTCTACTGACTCACTCGTCAGGGGTTCCTCACCCCTCTCTCGAATCACTCCATCTAGCAGCTTGGCTGCTCCGCTTCCCTTTTTAGCCAGGTCTGATTCTCTTACACCGGCAGTTCAGAATATACTAGTGGCTTCTCATAAAGCTTCCACTACAAAGACCTACACTAGTAAATGGAAGCGTTTTGTCTTCTGGGCAAACTCACATCATTTGGACCCTGTCATAGCTCCGTTAAACAAGATCTTGGAGTTTTTAACAGAATTGTTCCATCAAGGAGCTTCTCCTGCCACTTTAAGAGTGCAATTGGCTGCCATTTCCAACTTTCATGTGGAAGAATGTGGGGCACCTATTATGGCTCACAGACTTTGTAAGGCCTTTTTAAAAGGATCTTTCCACATTAGACCACCAGTTAGATCTCCTACATCACCTTGGAATCTGAACCTTTTATTATCCAAATTGATGTTGCCCCCTTTTGAACCAGCCTCCTCCTGTCCATTGAAGTATTTATCATGGAAAACTCTCTTCTTGGTAGCCATTACATCCGCTAGGCGAGTGTCTGAGCTTCAGGCTCTTTCTATTAAACACCCTTATTTGATCTTTCACTCTGACAGAGTATCTCTTCGCACTAATCCATCCTTTCTCCCCAAAGTTTGCTCTATCAATAACATTAATCAGTCCATTGAATTACCTACCTTTTTCAAGAATCACTCTAATAAGTTAGAGTATATGTTACACAAATTGGATGTCCATAGACAACTCAGGTTTTATTTGGATAGAACAAAGGATCACAGGAAATCTGATCAACTTTTTGTAGCCTTTGCTGACAGCAGGAAAGGTGTATCGGTTACTAAGCGAACTCTTTCCAAATGGCTAACTGATTGTATTATATACGTTTATGATTCTTCAAATCAAACTTTATCTGTCAAACCTAAAGGACATTCTACAAGATCAGTGTCTACATCCCTGGCTCATGCAGCTCGCCTACCATTAGACACGATTTGTGCAGCTGCTACTTGGGCTAAACCACATACATTCATCTCTCATTACAAAGTGGACAGGGTTTCTAGGGACAGGGCAACCTTTGGTTCCACTGTGCTCAAGAACGTTCTCCTGTGAGTTCCTCAGGAACATGGAGCTAGGGACGCTACCCATGTGTAAGAACAAACGGCGAGATTGAACACTCTCACATATAGAAGTTATGTCCTTAACATAACGTTCCATGTGGAGTGTTCATCTCGCCTTTGTTCTTACATTCCCACCCTCCCACCCTCAGGAAGAAAGTTCAATTTGGTACCTGGTCTGGAGTATTCTGCTTCTGCATTTGCAGTGGTTGTATATGTATGATGTACATGTGTATATATATATTTATACATGATTTCTTGCTTTATGTAATTTTTGGCATGAGTGTGCTCTCTCTGACTGCTGGTTTGCTTGCAAACTAGATCTGAGGTAAAGGCAGAGGGGGATTGTGGGTATTAGGTTGTCTCGAGCTTCTTCTCGATGCAGAGCTTGCAAGCGGCCGACACGGAGCCGAGGATCGGCTCCGAACCCATGTGTAAGAACAAAGGCGAGATGAACACTCCACATGGAACGTTATGGTAAGGACATAACTTCTATTTTTTCTTTTTTACTTCCAATACATGATGGAGCAGGGGGGTGTAGCTAACTGTAATAAGCTGATCGCTTACAGTGTATCAATCGGCTTATTACTGTGGAGTCCGTTTATTTATTTTTTTTAACCTTTTTGTGTGTGAAAGCAGAATGTGTGTATGACAGAGTTTAGCGATCAGTACGTGCGAGAAATGCGATATGTATGTTTGTATGTCTGTGTGAGTGTAGAAAAGTCTCTGTATGCGTGAATGACAGAGTGAGCAATGCATGAGAGAATGTCTGAGCGTGAGAGCAGGATGTCTGTGTGTGTGTGTGTGTGTGTGTGTGTGTGTGTGAATGTAGCAAAGGCTTTGTATGCGTGTGTGTGAGAGAGAGTGGGCGATGCTTGCGATACTGAACAGTGCATGTGTGAAAGCAGAATGTCTCGTGTGTGTCTGTGTGTGAATGCTGAACAGACTGTGCTTGTGAGTGTATGACAGAGAACGTTGCGGATGCAT